>NC_088407.1:86252627-86347627 GCF_034236695.1 Oncorhynchus nerka
TGAATTGTAAAGCTAGAATATTCTTCTAGAAGATTCTGTATTCTATTCTCTGAGTTGCAGAGAATTCGCTCAGCATGCTAGTTTGGCTAAACTAGCTGGGACTCCTAACTGGGGCTAAAGATAACTACTAGCTGACTGGTAACTGGGGCTAAATATACTAGCTGACTGGTAACTGTGGATAAAGAGAACTACTAGCTGACTGGTAACTGGGGCTAAAGAGACTAGCTGACTGGTAACTGGGGATAAAGAGAACTACTAGCTGACTGGTAACTGGGGCTAAAGATACTAGCTGACTGGTAACTGGGGATAAAGAGACTAGCTGACTGGTAACTGGGGATAAAGAGAACTACTAGCTGACTGGTAACTGTGGATAAAGAGAACTACTAGCTGACTGGTAACTGTGGATAAAGAGAACTACTAGCTGACTGGTAACTGTGGCTAAAGAGACTAGCTGACTGGTAACTGTGGATAAAGAGAACTACTAGCTGACTGGTAACTGGGGATAAAGAGAACTACTAGCTGACTGGTAACTGGGGCTAAAGAGACTAGCTGACTGGTAACTGTGGATAAAGAGAACTACTAGCTGACTGGTAACTGTGGCTAAAGAGAACTACTAGCTGACTGGTAACTGGGGATAAAGAGAACTACTAGCTGACTGGTAACTGGGGATAAAGAGACTAGCTGACTGGTAACTGGGGATAAAGAGACTAGCTGACTGGTAACTGGGGATAAAGAGAACTACTAGCTGACTGCTAACTGGGGATAAAGAGAACTACTATCTGACTGCTAACTGGGGATAAAAAGAACTACTAGCTGACTGGTAACTGGGGATGAAAATAACTACTAGCTGACTGCTAACTGGGGATAAAAATAACTACTAGCTGACTGCTAACTGGGGATAAAAATAACTATTAGCTGACTGCTAACTGGGGATAAAAAGAACTACTAGCTGACTGCTAACTGGGGATAAAAAGAACTACTAGCTGACTGCTAACTGGGGATAAAAAGAACTATTAGCTGACTGCTAACTGGGGATAAAGAGAACTACTAGCTGACTGGTAACTGGGGCTAAAGAGAACTACTAGCTGACTGGTAACTGTGGATAAAGAGACTAGCTGACTGGTAACTGGGGATAAAAAGAACTTCTAGCTGACTGGTAAGTGGGGCTAAAGAGAACTACTAGCTGACTGGTAACTGGGGCTAAAGAGAACTACTAGCTGACTGGTAACTGTGGATAAAGAGACTAGCTGACTGGTAACTGGGGATAAAAAGAACTTCTAGCTGACTGCTAACTGGGGATAAAAAGAACTATTAGCTGACTGCTAACTGGGGATAAAAAGAACTATTAGCTGACTGCTAACTGGGGATAAAAAGAACTATTAGCTGACTGCTAACTCGGGATAAAAAGAACTACTAGCTGACTGCTAACTGGGGATAAAAATAACTTCTAGCTGACTGCTAACTGGGGCTAAAGAGAACTACTAGCTGACTGGTAACTGGGGCTAAAGAGAACTACTAGCTGACTGGTAACTGTGGATAAAGAGAACTACTAGCTGACTGGTAACTGGGGCTAAAGAGAACTACTAGCTGACTGGTAACTGTGGATAAAGAGAACTACTAGCTGACTGGTAACTGGGTCTAAAGAGAACTACTAGCTGACTGGTAACTGTGGATAAAGAGAACTACTAGCTGAACTGAAATCAACGGCGGAATCCAAGATGATTGTAGAGACCATGCGGTAGGTTAACCCTGGTTCTGGAGAGCTGCAGAGTTTAGTTCCAACCAATCACCAAACCTGATTCTACTAATCCCCTCATCAAGTGATCTAATGGATAACTATCAGTGACTGGCTGAGTTCCAGGTACCTGGCCTCCCAGGTCTAAAGCAAAACAGGAAAACTCAAAAACCTGAAGCACCTGCACAAGTCCAGGGTTTGCCTAATCCACATCTAGTCTAGATCATTCTACGTTCTCCACTCCAGGACTAGGGTTTGCCTAATCCACTTCTAGTCTAGATGATTCTACGTTCTCCACTCCAGGACTAGGGTTTGCCTAATCCACTTCTAGTCTAGATGATTCTAGATTCTCCACTCTGAGCTGTTCATTCCAATCCATGTTTGGCAATATGACACGGAGTACAAGAAGTGGAATGTCAGCACAAAACAGGTCTGTGTTTCAGACTAGCAGAGAGGGGTTTAAGACTGACCCAGGACCTGTGTGTGATGTGTATATCAATTAGAGAGGGGTTTAAGACTGATCCAGGACCCGTGTATGACGTGTATATCAATTATTTTACTGCAAAAGACATGACATTTCTAGCTTGTATAAATGTAACTATTATTATTATTATTATTATTATTACTACTACTATTATTATTTATGATTAAAATAATTATTCCTATTAATGTTATTCTCAATGCTTGCTACAGAATTGACCCGTGGTGAATCCTTGTTTGTCTCCTGACAATGCTACATCAAATAAAGTATTCTTTCAAATAAAAATCAACGGGTTGTGGATTACATTTGACTCCGATTGCAGTTTTTATTTTATTTTGTAAAGTCTAGGCTACCTACTTGGGATTTTTAGGGACTCAGCGTCACCTTTGGGGAGAAGCGTGTGTGTTTGTTAACTGTGGCACCGAGGGCACTGACCCTCTCCACACACACACACACACACACACACACACACACACACACACACACACAGCAGCCTGGGAGGTAACCAAGCAACATGGCCATTTCAGGCTAAGGCCAGCCGGCTCAAATAGTTTCTCACTCCGTCTCTCTCTCTCTCTATCGCTGTCTCCCTCCTCTCTCTCTATAATCTCTGTATATCTCTGTCTCCCTCTCTATAATCTCTGTCTATCTCTGTCTCCCTCCTCTCTCTCTATAATCTCTGTCTATCTCTGTCTCCCTCCTCTCTCTCTATAATCTCTGTCTCCCTCCTCTCTCTCTATAATCTCTGTCTCCCTCCTCTCTCTCTATAATCTCTGTCTATCTCTGTCTCCCTCCTCTCTCTCTATAATCTGTCTCCCTTCTCCCTCTCTTTTCTTTCCCTTCTCTCTCTGTCTTTCTCTCCGTCTCTCTGTCTCTCTTTCCGTCTCTCTGTCTCTCTCCGTCTCTCTCTCCGTCTCTCTGTCCTGCTGATGTATTGAAAAGGGGACATTTGATTGTTGTCAGAGGACGGTCAGATTACCCAGCAGCACAGAGACTGTCCCCCACCCACCCACCCATTCTCACCCCCTCCTTCACCTCCACCCATGCTGGCACCAACCACCGCTGCTGCTGAACACAATGCCCACGACCACAGACACAAAGTGCCAACATGCTCAATTTGCATAAAAAACACACACACACACACACACACACACACACACACACACACACACACACACACAAAGGAGAGCAAGCAGGGACAACAACGACTCATGCACACTGTCCATTGTTACATTTCTCAATGTCACATTTCCTGTTTCTTTTATAAATACTCAATGTGCATATTACCTGTCTGTTGAAGCCCTTTCCTGCAGTCACATGACCTGTCTGTTGAAGCCCTTTCCTGCAGTCACATGACCTGTCTGTTGAAGCCCTTTCCTGCAGTCACATGACCTGTCTGTTGAAGCCCTTTCCTGCAGTCACATGACCTGTCTGTTGAAGCCCTTTCCTGCAGTCACATGACCCGTCTGTTGAAGCCCTTTCCTGCAGTCACATGACCCGTCTGTTGAAGCCCTTTCCTGCAGTCACATTACCAATTCGCCCTCTAGTGGCCTAATGGGTAGAATATTATTCATATTTTTCATAATTTCTAAACTTAAAAAAAAAAATGTTATTACTCCGAAAACCCGGTCTTGTTATATTTCTGTCTTCTGTGATGTACAGTACCGGATGTTTTAGACCACCTACTCAGTCATTTATTTGGACTATTTTCTTGTGAAGATATCAAGACATAGTGAAGACATCAAAACTATGAAATAACACATATGGAATCATGTAGTAACCAAATACAGTGTTTAACAAATCAAGTGTTAAATCAAATCTATTTTATTCTTCAAAGTAGTCACCCTTTGTCTTGATAACAGCTTTGCACATTCTTGGCATTCTCTCAACCAGTTTCATGAGGTAGTCACCTGGAATGCATTTAAAGTAACAGGTGTGCCTTCTTAAAAGTGTATTTTTTGAATGTATTTCCTTCTTAATGCATTTGAGCCAATCAGTTGTGTTGTGACAAGGTAGGGAGAGGGAGAGAGAGAGAGAGGTGGGGTTACTAGAGGTAAAGAGAGAGAGAGGTGGGGTTACTAGAGGTAAAGAGAGAGAGAGGGGTGGGGTTACTAGAGGGAGGGAGAGAGAGAGGTGGGGTTACTAGAGGGAGGGAGAGAGAGAGGTGGGGTTACTAGAGGGAGGGAGAGAGAGAGAGAGGTGGGGTTACTAGAGGTAAAGAGAGAGAGAGAGAGAGGTGTGGTTACTAGAGGGAGGTAAAGAGAGAGAGAGAGGTGGGGTTACTAGAGAGGGAGAGAGAGAGGAGGTGGAGTTACTAGAGGGAGGGAGGGAGAGAGAGAGGGGGTTACTAGAGGGAGAGAGAGAGAGGTGGGGTTACTAGAGGGAGAGAGAGAGAGAGGTGGGGTTACTAGAGGAGAGAGAGAGAGGGTGGGGTTACTAGAGGGAGGGAGAGAGAGAGGTGGGGTTACTAGAGGGAGGGAGAGAGAGAGGTGGGGTTACTAGAGGGAGGGAGAGAGAGAGAGAGGTGGGGTTACTAGAGGTAAAGAGAGAGAGAGAGAGGTGTGGTTACTAGAGGGAGAGAGAGGTGGGGTTACTAGAGGGAGAGAGAGAGGTGGGGTTACTAGAGGTGGGGAGAGAGAGAGAGGTGGGGTTACTAGAGGGAGAGAGAGAGAGGTGGGGTTACTAGAGGGAGAGAGAGAGAGAGGTGGGGTTACTAGAGGGAGAGAGAGAGAGAGGGGTGGGGTTACTAGAGGGAGGGAGAGAGAGAGGTGGGGTTACTAGAGGAGGGAGGAGAGAGAGAGAGGTGGGGTTACTAGAGGTAAAGAGAGAGAGAGAGAGGTGTGGTTACTAGAGGGAGGGAGAGAGAGAGGTGGGGTTACTAGAGGGAGGGAGAGAGAGAGGTGTGGTTACTAGAGGGAGGGAGAGAGAGAGGTGAGGTTACTAGAGGTAAAGAGAGAGAGAGGTGGGGTTACTAGAGGGAGGGAGAGAGAGAGAGGTGAGGTTACTAGAGGGAGGGAGAGAGAGAGAGGTGAGGTTACTAGAGGTAAAGAGAGAGAGAGAGGTGGGGTTACTAGAGGTAAAGAGAGAGAGAGGTGGGGTTACTAGAGGGAGGGAGAGAGAGAGGTGGAGTTACTAGAGGGAGGGAGAGAGAGAGAGAGAGAGCTGGGGTTACTAGAGGTAAAGAGAGAGAGAGAGGTGGGGTTACTAGAGGGAGGGAGAGAGAGAGGTGGGGTTACTAGTGGGAGAGAGAGAGAGGTGGGGTTACTAGAGAGAGAGAGAGGTGGGGTTACTAGAGGGAGAGAGAGGTGGGGTTACTAGAGGGAGGGAGAGAGAGAGGTGGGGTTACTAGAGGGAGAGAGAGAGAGGTGGGGTTACTAGAGGGAGAGAGAGAGGTGGGGTTACTAGAGGGAGGGAGAGAGAGAGGTGGGGTTACTAGTGGGAGAGAGAGAGGTGGGGTTACTAGTGGGAGAGAGAGAGAGAGGTGGGGTTACTAGAGGGAGGGAGAGAGAGAGGTGGGGTTACTAGTGGGAGAGAGAGAGAGGTGGGGTTACTAGTGGGAGAGAGAGAGAGAAGTGGGGTTACTAGAGGGGTGGGGAGAGAGAGAGAGAGGTGGGGTTACTAGAGGGGAGAGAGAGAGAGAGAGGTGGGGTTACTAGAGAGGGAGAGAGAGAGAGAGGTGGGGTTACTAGAGGTGGGGGAGAGAGAGAGGTGGGGTTACTAGAGGGAGAGAGAGAGAGGTGGGGTTACTAGAGGGAGAGAGAGAGAGGTGGGGTTACTAGAGGAGAGAGAGAGAGGTGGGGTTACTAGAGGGAGAGAGAGAGAGAGGTGGGGTTACTAGAGGGAGAGAGAGAGAGAGAGAGGTGGGGTTAGTAGAGGGAGAGAGAGAGGTGGGGTTACTAGAGGGAGAGAGAGAGGTGGGGTTACTAGAGGGAGAGAGAGAGAGGTGGGGTTACTAGAGGGAGAGAGAGAGAGGTGGGGTTACTAGAGGGGAGAGAGAGAGGTGGGGTTACTAGTGGAGAGAGAGAGAGAGAGATGTGGGGTTGCTAGAGGGAGAGAGAGAGAGAGAGAGAGAGAGAGAGGTGGGGTTGCTAGAGGGAGAGAGAGACGTGGGGTTACTAGAGGTAAAGAGAGAGAGAGGTGGGGTTACTAGAGGGAGAGAGAGAGAGACAAAGAGAGACAGAGAGATGGAGAGGAAGATGAAGAGACGGAGAGATGGAGGGAACAGAGAGATGGAAAGGGAGAGGGAGGGACATAGAGAGTGTGTGGGACTCTCTCTCTCTCCCCCTCTAGTAACCCCACCTCTCTCTCTCTCTCTCTCCCTCTAGTAACCCCACCTCTCTCTCTCTCTCTCTCCCTCTAGTAACCCCACCTCTCTCCGTCTCTCTCTCTCTGTCTCTCTCTCTGTCTCTCTCTCTCTCTGTCTCTCTCTCTCTCTCTGTCTCTCTCTCTGTCTCTGTCTCTCTCTCTCTCTCTCTCCCTCTCTGTCTCTCTCTGTCTCTGTCTCTCTTTCTGTCTCCCTCTCAGTCTCTCTCTCTCAGTCTCTCTCTCTAGCAACCCCACCTCTGTCTCTCTATCTCTCTCTCTCTCCATCTCTCTCTCTCTCTCGGTCTCTCTCTCCATCTCTCTGTCCCAACAGCTTTCTGTTTAGCAGCAGTCTGCCTGCTAATCAAACACCATCTGTCCTCCCATACCAACCTGTCTTCAACATCTGCCCAAGTCTCTTAACAACCCTTTAACAACCTTCTCACTATGTTCACACACACACACACACACACACACACAAACTGAGCCCGTCTCTCTTACCAACCCTTTAATAACGCTTTAACAATGTTCACAGCCCACTGCCCACCTCTGTCTGTCTGATTACAGCTGTTACTACCTCGGTTAACACCTCTTAAACACACACACAGTACGACTCGAGGGTTGTTTGGGGACGCAGTGTGTGCGTCTCTGTGTGTGATTGGCTCGCTGAAGTACTGATTGTTCTGTTCTTGACTAACCAAGTGTTCAAATGACCAGTACTTACACAGATTCATAGGAGATAAGAAGATGTGGAGGAAATGGAGGGAAGAGGTGAAGAAAGAAGATAAAAAAAGGTGAATAAAAAATAAAAAATAAAAAAGATGGGAGCAGAAGAGAGAGATACAAGGGATGACACAAGGGATGACACAAGGGATGATACAAGGGATGACACAAGGGATGATACAAGGGATGATACAAGGGATGATACAAGGGATGACACAAGGGATGACACAAGGGATGACACAAGGGATGACACAAGGGATGATACAAGGGATGACACAAGGGATGACACAAGGGATGATACAAGGGATGACACAAGGGATGACACAAGGGATGATACAAGGGATGATACAAGGGATGATACAAGGGATGACACAAGGGATGATACAAGGGATGACACAAGGGATGATACAAGGGATGATACAAGGGATGATACAAGGGATGACACAAGGGATGATACAAGGGATGATACAAGGGATGACACAAGGGATGATACAAGGGATGACACAAGGGATGATACAAGGGATGATACAAGGGATGACACAAGGGATGATACAAGGGATGATACAAGGGATGACACAAGGGATGATACAAGGGATGACACAAGGGATGATACAAGGGATGACACAAGGGATGATACAAGGGATGACACAAGGGATGAAACAAGGGATGAAACAAGGGATGATACAAGGGATGAAACAAGGGATGACACAAGGGATGATACAAGGGATGAAACAAGGGATGAAACAAGGGATGATACAAGGGATGATACAAGGGATGAAACAAGGGATATAAGAAGGGATGTTACAAGGGATGAAACAAGGGATGATACAAGGGATGATACAAGGGATGACACAAGGGATGACACAAGGGATGAAACAAGGGATGATACAAGGGATGATACAAGGGATGAAACAAGGGATGATACAAGGGATGAAACAAGGGATGATACAAGGGATGATACAAGGGATGAAACAAGGGATATAAGAAGGGATGTTACAAGGGATGAAACAAGGGATGATACAAGGGATGATACAAGGGATGACACAAGGGATGACACAAGGGATGAAACAAGGGATAATACAAGGGATGACACATTCAGTCCAAAACTCACTTTCAAATGCTTACGGTTATTTGGGGAAACTATGTGGATGGAAAATGTCCCCCTTGAGAGGGAGAGGACAGATAGAGAGAACAATAGATGACAGATTGAAGATTAGAAGGAAAGTGATCGAGAGATGGGTTTTTCTAAACGAGTGCAGGTCTGAATAGTGACCGGGGGAAGAATCAGCCGGCTGGACTGAAGTGTGTTTGGAGCTAATAGTGTGTAGTAAGAGCTCCCTGAGAGGACGGACACACACACACACACACACACACACTGCTGTTCCTCCAAACATGCCAAGACATTTTCTAGCGTAATCTCCAATGGAACTCCCCTGATCAATCAGATCTCTTCATCTGCAGATATTCGTCTATTCATTCTGAACCAGGTTCTTCTGGCAGGGACAAGAGATGGAGCCGTTAACCCACATACACCCCACACACACACGCACACACAAACACACGCACGCACACACACACACACACCAGAAGAGAATAACGAGATAGAAGTGATACTAACAGAGTCCCTGCCTCTCTGACCTCTACGGTCATGAGTCATGATAAACTAACATGAGTAATACAAAATGAAACATCAAACAACATTTGACCATAGTAGAATAGCAAGTCTCAACATGGTCCCATTCTGGTCAGTGAAACAGGATTCATTTGGTTTATCGGTCTAGTTGAAAACCCCAAGTTTTTCCAGAATATTTCATCCAGATCAAATTGTGATCCCCGTGATCTGTTAAAATATTTTTTTCCCTTTCTAGTCTGGTTCCTCGTTGCTTTATTGAAACTTAAGGTGTAAACTAAGACACAACTCAAACCCCTAAACATTACTATTTATTTTATTTAACCAGGCAAGTCAGTTAAGAACAAATTCTTATTTAGAATGGCGACCGGCCAAACCCGGATGACAATTGTGCGCCGCCCTACGGGACTCCCAAGCACAGCCGGTTGTGATACAGCCTGGATTCGAACCAGGGTGTCTGCAGTGACGTATCTAGCACTGAGATGCAATGTCTTAGACAGCTCGGGAGCCTCATGTGACACAAGAAGTTATGTCACTCCACCTAAATTACAATAATCATGATCATTATGATTCCATATACATTTCAATTCCCTCTAAGACCAGAATCTAATGGGGGGGGACAACAGAATCACAGGATCAATTATCATTTGGATTCAATTTAATTTATGATTCTAGAAGTTTGTTTCCAGTTGTGATTGAAGATGTTCAATAGCTGAAATGATAAGAAACTCTGACTACTTTATGGGGGCCGGAAACACACACACACACACACACACACACAGTAAAGAAGTGATACATTGCAGGCAATGTAAGCCTGAGTTGACACCTTATAGTGCCATCTAGTGGTGAAAACTATTATTCTCACAACCAGTTCTCACGGTCTCATGTCACAATTAAACGTTCATCCGTTTCTCAAATATCAAATTTCATGTTAAAGGTTCAGTTATTAACTACGAGTATTTTAGGTAAGGGTTGGTCTGAATGGATAAGGTTTGGGATAGGCTTAAAACAAAAAAATATTTTATTTCGCTGGATTTGTACATGCAACCTTTGGAATCAGCGGCTTAGGCTGATTAGACATCCCCAAGTCACTTAACAAAACAAACTATTTGAAGATAACAGCGCTCACCGTTAGTGTCCGGTTTCCACGTCATCTCCGAGACGTCCTCACACATGGGATGGACGTCGAACACGGTCTTGTATCGCGGGTGACTAATAAAACACACATGAATATAAATGGCCTGTTGCGCGCTGCTGTGTGTGTGCGTGAGTAGGAGTAGAAGTGGATGGAGGGTATTGCCACGAGCTTCATGTTTTGATTACAGGTCCAATAAACCCATTAGAACAGTCAATACAGCCTTTCAAGTCTACCAGGGGTTCCAGCTTACTGCCAGCACACAGTCACACACACACGCCCTTTACACACTTTGTCCTCTATTGCAGACAGAGAGGGAAAATGGCCAACGAGCATTTCCATTTTAATCTACATCAGTTTTATCTTCTGTTTTTGATGGGTACCTTCTAAATATGAATATAATGGTTGTTTAGTTTTCTGAGTTTTATTTTTTTTTACACGCAGTTCCCGGAATTCTACGCTGCTGTTCTAGAATTTGATTGTTATATTTTGTCACTATTCTCTGCACCCCTCATGGCATCAAAGGCTGTCTGCTTCATATGAGGCTAGAGAAGAAGAAGAAGAAGAAGAAGCGGCCATTTTGAACCACTTCATCTCTGATCCTTTCTTCTTATAGTAGAAGCAGAGAGTATATATATATATATATATATATATATATAGTTGCATCTATACTATGTGTATTATTATCTGAAAGAGGCTTTGGTATTAGCCTGTCTGAGATGCTCCGTGTGAGACCAGGGAGGGAAACCTGACGTGCTAAGTGTAGTGTGTTTGATACAATGGTGCTGATCAAACAAAGAGAGAGCAAGGTATGAGCAGATATTACATATGCAGAACCCATGGCTAAGGGAAACGCTGCCATCCTAAATCATTTTTAGTTCATAAAAAAAATATATATATATATATATATTTATTCTGGCCTGGAAGAACTAGGCTGTAATGTGGCTACATTTCATCCTCATGTCAACCCTTTATCTCCACCAGACATGTAGCCAGATGCCTCGTCACCAAGCAAGGATAATATTTTGCAATCATCAAGTGTGGTGAGTATTATGGGTTGGATTAATGGATAGCCTACCATCTAATGGATGGTTTAAGCCTGGTTGGGGGCCGGAGGAGAGTGAGAACAGGGTGGATCAAGTCGTGTCTGTCTTTCAATGACGTTTTGATTTTGATGTGATTGATTTTGATGTGATTGATCCAAACGGGCTTCCGTTGACACTTTTGTTTGGTGCAGCAGGTTCATTCACAGATGAGCTCACAGGCGGCCAGTTAAATTCTTCCGATCTTGTCAAGCTAAAACAGGAAACGGCCTTCCCCAAACTGTTGCCACAAAGTTGGAAGCACATAATAGCCTAAAATGTAATTGTATGCTGTAGCGTTACGGTTTTCCCTTCACTGGAACTAAGGGGCCTAGCCGGAACCATGAAAAACAGCCCCAGACCGTTATTCCTCCTCCACTAAACTGTACAGCTGGCACTATGCATTGGAGCAGGTAGAGTTCTCCTGGCATTCGCCAAAACCAGATTCGTCCTTCGGAATGCCAGATGGTGAAGGGTGATTCATCACTCCAGGGAAGACGTTTCCTCTGCTCCAGAGTTCAATGGCGGCGAGCTTTACACCACTCCAGCCCGATGCTTGGCGTTGCGCATGGTGATCTAAGGCTTTTGTGAGGCTGCTCGGTCATGGAAATCCATTACATGAAGCTCCCGACAAACTGTTGTTATGCTGACGTTGCTTCCAGAGGCAATTTGGAACTCGGTAGTGAGTGTTGCAACAGAGGACAGATGATTTTTACGCGCTTCAGCACTCGGCGCTCCCGTTCTGTGAGCTTGTGCGGCCTACCACTTCGTAGCTCAGCCGTTGTTGCTCCTAGAAGTTTCCACTTCACAATAACAGCACTTACAATTGACCCGGGGCAGCTCTAGCAGGGCAGAAATGTGACGAACTGACTTGTTGGAAAGGTGGCATCATGTGACGGTGCCACGTTGAAAGTCATTGAGCTCTGCAGTAAAGGCCATTCTACTGACCATGTTTGTCTGTGGAGATTGCATGGCTGGGTGGACGATTTTATACACTTGTCAGCAAACGGGTCTGGCTGAAAGAACCCAATCCACCTATTTGAAAGTATGTCCACATATTTTTGTATATATAGTGTATCTCTGACATCATAGTGCACATTCAACATGATGAAACACAAAGAGTAGAAAGAGAAATCGCTTTGTATGTTTTTATATATATATATAAATAAATAAAATATTGGTAAATGTTTTTTAGGGGGAGAAGCCTGGCTTCCCTTGGAATCCATGAATACACACCACTGCAAACAAATATGCATATTTAGTAGGCTGAAGGTTTTGTGAATGTCTCTGATGTAGTGGTTGTTGGTTACTCTCCACCAGAATCAAAACATTACTGCACGTAAGGCGCCAATGTAAACTGAGATTTTCTTATATAAATATGCACATTATCGAACAGAACATACATGTATTGTGTAACATGATGTCCTATGAGTGTCATCTGATGAAGATCATCAAAGGTTAGTGATTAATTTTATCTATATTTCTGCTTTTTGTGACTCCTATCTTTGGCTGGAAAAATGGCTGTGTTTTTTCGACTTGGCTATGACCTAACATAATCGTATGTTGTGCTTTCGCTGTAAAGCATTTTTGAAATCGGACACGATGGGTAGATTAACAAGATGTTTTTCTTTCATTTGCTGTATTGGACTTGTTAATGTGTGAAAGTTACATGTTTCTAAAAATATATTTTTGAATTTTCGCGCGCTGCCTTTTCAGCGGAATGTTGTCGACCTGCGCTAGAAAGGTTGAGGATCAGACACTCTGGCTCGGAGGTGGTGCTGCGGACTGTACGCCAGACGGGGTGTCATTGAAGTCTACATATGGTTGAGGATCAGACACTCTGGCTCGGAGGTGGTGCTACAGACTGTACGCCAGACGGGGTGTCATTGAAGTCTACATATGGTTGAGGATCAGACACTCTGGCTCGGAGGTGGTGCTACGGACTGTACGCCAGACGGGGTGTCATTGAAGTCTACATATGGTTGAGGATCAGACACTCTGGCTCCGAGGTGGTGCTACGGACTGTACGCCAGACGGGGTGTCATTGAAGTCTACGTCGGATCTTAAAATGACCCATTTTCTCACAGGAGGATAATAAATCCTGCATCAGGAGGAATTTGAAAGGATCTTTAATATTTAGAGTCGCCGCCAGGGGGCAGCTGGAATCAGTGTTTGTAGGCTATTACACCAGGGCTCTCCAACCCTGTTCCTTCCTGTAGGCTATTACACCAGGGCTCTCCAACCCTGTTCCTTCCTGTAGGTTATTAAACCAGGGCTCTCCAACCCTGTTCCTTCCTGTAGGCTATTACACCAGGGCTCTCCAACCCTGTTCCTTCCTGTAGGTTTAAACCAGGACTCTCCAACCCTGTTCCTTCCTGTAGTCTATTACACCAGGGCTCTCCAACCCTGTTCCTTCCTGTAGGTTTAAACCAGGGCTCTCCAACCCTGTTCCTTCCTGTAGGTTTAAACCAGGGCTCTCCAACCCTGTTCCTCCCTGTAGGCTATTAAACCAGGGCTCTCCAACCCTGTTCCTTCCTGTAGGCTTTTAAACCAGGGCTCTCCAACCCTGTTCCTTCCTGTAGGTTTAAACCAGGGCTCTCCAACCCTGTTCCTTCCTGTAGGCTATTACACCAGGGCTCTCCAACCCTGTTCCTTCCTGTAGGCTATTACACCAGGGCTCTCCAACCTTGTTCCTTCCTGTAGGCTATTAAACAAGAGCTCTCCAACCCTGTTCCTTCCTGTAGGCTATTAAACCAGGGCTCTCCAACCTTGTTCCTTCCTGTAGGCTATTAAACCAGGGCTCTCCAACCCTGTTCCTTCCTGTAGGCTATTAAACCAGGGCTCTCCAACCCTGTTCCTTCCTGTAGGCTATTAAACCAGGACTCCAACCCTGTTCCTTCCTGTAGGCTATTAAACCAGGGCTCTCCAACCCTGTTCCTTCCTGTAGGCTATTAAACCAGGGCTCTCCAACCCTGTTCCTTCCTGTAGGCTATTAAACCAGGGCTCTCCAACCCTGTTCCTTCCTGTAGGCTATTAAACCAGGGCTCTCCAACCCTGTACATTACTGATCACATGTATAGTACAGTACATTACTGGTCACATGTATAGTACCTTACTGATCACATGTATAGTACATTACCTTACTGATCACATGTATAGTACATTACTGGTCACATGTATAGTACATTACTGGTCACATGTATAGTCCATTACTGGTCACATGTATAGTACATTACTGGTCACATGTATAGTACATTACCTTACTGATCACATGTATAGTACATTACTGTTCACATGTATAGTACCTTACTGATCACATGTATAGTACATTACCTTACTGATCACATGTATAGTACATTACCTTACTGGTCACATGTATAGTACATTACTGGTCACATGTACAGTACCTTACTGATCACATGTATAGTACATTACCTTACTGATCACATGTATAGTACATTACCTTACTGATCACATGTATAGTACATTACCTTACTGGTCACATGTATAGTACATTACCTTACTGGTCACATGTATAGTACATTACTGATCACATGTATAGTACATTACTGGTCACATGTATAGTACATTACTGGTCACATGTATAGTACATTACTGGTCACATGTATAGTACATTACTGGTCACATGTATAGTACATTACTGGTCACATGTATAGTACATTACTGATCACATGTATAGTACATTACATTACTGATCACATGTATAGTACATTACTGATCACATGTATAGTACATTACATTACTGATCACATGTATAGTACATTACTGATCACATGTATAGTACATTATCTTACTGATCACATGTATAGTACATTACTGGTCACATGTATAGTACATTACCTTACTGATCACATGTATAGTACATTACTGATCACATGTATAGTACATTACTGGTCACATGTATAGTACATTACTGGTCACATGTATAGTACATTACTGGTCACATGTATAGTACATTACCTTACTGATCACATGTATAGTACATTACCTTACTGATCACATGTATATTACATTACCTTACTGATCACATGTATAGTACATTACTGGTCACGTGTATAGTACATTACTGGTCACATGTATAGTACATTACCTTACTGATCACATGTATAGTACATTACCTTACTGATCACATGTATAGTACATTACTGGTCACATGTATAGTACATTACCTTACTGATCACATGTATAGTACATTACTGATCACATGTATAGTACATTACCTTACTGATCACATGTATAGTACATTACCTTACTGATCACATGTATAGTACATTACTGGTCACATGTATAGTACATTACTGATCACTTGTATAGTACATTACTGATCACTTGTATAGTACATTACTGGTCACATGTATAGTACATTACTGGTCACATGTATAGTACATTACTGGTCACATGTATAGTACATTACTGATCACATGTATAGTACATTACATTACTGATCACATGTATAGTACATTACCTTACTGATCACATGTATAGTACATTACTGATCACATGTATAGTACATTACATTACTGATCACATGTATAGTACATTACCTTACTGGTCACATGTATAGTACATTACTGGTCACATGTATAGTACATTACTGATCACATGTATAGTACATTACATTACTGATCACATGTATAGTACATTACCTTACTGATCACATGTATAGTACATTACTGATCACATGTATAGTACATTACTGATCACATGTATAGTACATTACTGATCACATGTATAGTACATTACATTACTGATCACATGTATAGTACATTACCTTACTGATCACATGTATAGTACATTACTGATCACATGTATAGTACATTACTGATCACATGTATAGTACATTACATTACTGATCACATGTATAGTACATTACTGATCACATGTATAGTACATTACTGATCACATGTATAGTACATTACTGGTCACATGTATAGTACCTTACTGATCACATGTATAGTACATTACCTTAGTGATCACATGTACAGTACCTTACCTTACTGATCACATGTACAGTACCTTACCTTACTGATCACATGTACAGTACCTTACCTTACTGGTCACATGTATAGTACATTACTGGTCACATGTATAGTACATTACTGTTCACATGTATAGTACATTACCTTACTGATCACATGTATAGTACATTACCTTACTGATCACATGTATAGTACATTACTGGTCACATGTATAGTACATTACTGATCACTTGTATAGTACATTACTGATCACTTGTATAGTACATTACTGGTCACATGTATAGTACATTACTGGTCACATGTATAGTACATTACTGGTCACATGTATAGTACATTACTGATCACATGTATAGTACATTACTGATCACATGTATAGTACATTACCTTACTGATCACATGTATAGTACATTACCTTACTGATCACATGTATAGTACATTACTGGTCACATGTATAGTACATTACCTTACTGATCACATGTATAGTACATTACTGGTCACATGTATAGTACATTACTGATCACATGTATAGTACATTACCTTACTGATCACATGTATAGTACATTACCTTACTGATCACATGTATAGTACATTACTGGTCACATGTATAGTACATTACTGGTCACATGTATAGTACATTACCTTACTGATCACATGTATAGTACATTACTGGTCACATGTATAGTACATTACTGGTCACATGTATAGTACATTACATTACTGATCACATGTATAGTACATTACATTACTGATCACATGTATAGTACATTACCTTACTGGTCACATGTATAGTACATTAGTGGTCACATGTATAGTACATTACATTACTGATCACATGTATAGTACATTACCTTACTGATCACATGTATAGTACATTACCTTACTGATCACATGTATAGTACATTACTGATCACATGTATAGTACATTACATTACTGATCACATGTATAGTACATTACCTTACTGATCACATGTATAGTACATTACTGATCACATGTATAGTACATTACTGATCACATGTATAGTACATTACATTACTGATCACATGTATAGTACATTACTGATCACATGTATAGTACATTACTGATCACATGTATAGTACATTACTGGTCACATGTATAGTACCTTACTGATCACATGTATAGCACATTACCTTACTGATCACATGTATAGTACATTACCTTAGTGATCACATGTACAGTACCTTACCTTACTGATCACATGTACAGTACCTTACCTTACTGGTCACATGTATAGTACATTACTGGTCACATGTATAGTACATTACTGTTCACATGTATAGTACATTACCTTACTGGTCACATGTACAGTACATTACTGTTCACATGTATAGTACATTACCTTACTGGTCACATGTATAGTACATTACTGATCAAATGTATAGTACATTACTGGTCACATGTATAGTACATTACCTTACTGGTCACATGTATAGTACATTACCTTACTGGTCACATGTATAGTACATTACTGATCACATGTATAGTACATTACCTTACTGGTCACATGTATAGTACATTACCTTACTGGTCACATGTATAGTACATTACTGATCAAATGTATAGTACATTACTGATCACATGTATAGTACATTACCTTACTGGTCACATGTATAGTACATTACCTTACTGGTCACATGTATAGTACATTACCTTACTGGTCACATGTATAGTACATTACTGGTCACATGTATAGTACATTACCTTACTGGTCACATGTATAGTACATTACCTTACTGGTCACATGTATAGTACATTACCTTACTGGTCACATGTATAGTACATTACTGATCAAATGTATAGTACATTACTGATCACATGTATAGTACATTACATTACTGGTCACATGTATAGTACATTACATTACTGGTCACATGTATAGTACATTACTGGTCACATGTATAGTACATTACTGGTCACATGTATAGTACATTACTGGTCACATGTATAGTACATTACATTACTGATCACATGTATAGTACATTACCTTACTGATCACATGTATAGTACATTACTGGTCACATGTATAGTACATTACTGGTCACATGTATAGTACATTACTGGTCACATGTATAGTACATTACTGGTCACATGTATAGTACATTACTGATCACATGTATAGTACATTACTGATCACATGTATAGTACATTACTGGTCACATGTATAGTACATTACCTTACTGATCACATGTATAGTACATTACTGGTCACATGTATAGTACATTACTGATCACATGTATAGTACATTACTGGTCACATGTATAGTACATTACCTTACTGATCACATGTATAGTACATTACTGATCACATGTATAGTACATTACCTTACTGATCACATGTATAGTACATTACTGGTCACATGTATAGTACATTACTGATCACATGTATAGTACATTACTGGTCACATGTATAGTACATTACCTTACTGATCACATGTATAGTACATTACTGATCACATGTATAGTACATTACCTTACTGATCACATGTATAGTACATTACCTTACTGATCACATGTATAGTACATTACCTTACTGATCACATGTATAGTACATTACCTTACTGGTCACATGTATAGTACATTACTGGTCACATGTATAGTACATTACCTTACTGGTCACATGTATAGTACATTACCTTACTGATCACATGTACAGTACATTACCTTACTGGTCACATGTACAGTACATTACTGATCACATGTATAGTACATTACTGATCACATGTATAGTACATTACCTTACTGGTCACATGTACAGTACATTACCTTACTGGTCACATGTATAGTACATTACCTTACTGGTCACGTGTATAGTACATTACCTTACTGGTCACGTGTATAGTACCCCCCTATCCACATCAATGGAACAGTAGTGGAGAGGGTAGCAAGTTTTAAGTTCCTTGGCATACACATCACAGACAAACTGAATTGGTCCACCCACACAGACAGCATCGTGAAGAAGGCGCAGCAGCGCCTCTTCAACCTCAGGAGGCTGAAGAAATTCGGCTTGTCACCAAAAGCACTCAAACTTCTACAGATGCACAATCGAGAACATCCTGGCGGGCTGTATCACCGCCTGGTACGGCAACTGCTCCGCCCACAACCGTAAGGCTCTCCAGACGGTAGTGAGGTCTGCACAACGCATCACCGGGGGCAAACTACCTGCCCTCCAGGACACCTACACCACCCGATGTTACAGGAAGGCCATAAAGATCATCAAGGACAACAACCACCCGAGCCACTGCCTGTTCACCCCGCTATCGTCCAGAAGGCGAGGTCAGTACAGGTGCATCAAAGCACGGACCGAGAGACTGAAAAAACAGCTTCTATCTCAAGGCCATCAGACTGTTAAACAGCCACCACTAACATTGAGTGGCTGCTGCCAACACACTGACTCAACTCCAGCCAATTTAATAATGGGAATTGATGGGAAATGATGTATCACTATCCACTTTAAACAATGCTACTTAATATAATGTTTACATACCCTACATTATTCATCTCATATGTATACGTATATATTGTACTCTATATCATCTACTGCATCTTTATGTAATACATGTATCACTAGCCACTTTAACTATGCCACTTTGTTTACATACTCATCTCATATCTATATACTGTACTCGATACCATCTACTGTATCTTGCCTATGCCGCTCTGTACCATCACTCATTCATATATCTTTATGTACATATTCTTTATCCCCTTACACTTGTGTGTATAAGACAGTAGTTTTGGAATTGTTAGATTACTTGTTGGTTATTACTGCATTGTCGGAACTAGAAGCACAAGCATTTCGCTACACTCGCATTAACATCTGCTAACCATGTGTATGTGACAAATAAAATTTGATTTGATACCGTGTCACAACACAACTGATTGGCTGAAACACATTAAGAAGTTAAAGAAATTCCACAAATTAACTTTTTAGAGGGCACACCTGTTAATTGAAATGCATTCCAGGTGACTACCTCATGAAGCTGGTTGAGAGAATATTCTGATTTGGTTAACACTTTTTTTGGTTACTACATGCTTTCATATGTGCTATTTCATAGTTTTGATATCTTCACTATTATTCTACAATGTAGAAAATAGTAAAAAATAAAGAAAAACCATTGAATAAGTAGGTGTGTCCAAACGTTTTGACTTGTACTGTACCTTAATAGACAATTACTCAAGTAAAATTGAGTCACCCAGTAAAACACTACTTGAGTAAAAGTCTAAAAGTCTAAAAGTATTTGATTTGAAATATACTTAAGTATTCAAAGTAAATGTAATTGCTAAAATATACTTAAGTATCAAAAGTGAAATCATAAAACCTTTTTTTAAATCCTTACATCACATGATTCCATGTGTGTTATTTCACAGTTGACGTCTTCACTATTATTCTTCAATGTAGAAAATATATATTTTTTTTTAAATAAGAAAACCCCTTGAATGAGTAGGTGTGTCCAAACTTTTGACTGGTACTCGCTAACCACATCATGATATATAGCCGTCCGATGCCTGACTGCACAGTCGATGATGTGGCAGGAAACCATTGGTTGATACATGTCGTCGGGTAGGAACTCAACCAGTGTGAGGTGTACTATTTCTGCATTGGTTGATTCATGTCGTCGGGTAGGAACTCAACCAGTGTGTGAGGTGTACTATTTCTGCTTCCATTTCCCCAGGAAGTACCTGGCTTCCTCCTCCTTTTGGTTCATCCGAGGATCGAACTGAATGAAAAGGAGTTTGTTTCAAAGGGGAAAAAAAGGGTTGTAGACCAAGTGAATAAACAAACAAAACAACATTCTCTGTTTTCTATTTTATTTGGGTTTCCATGTCTGATGTCCGACACACTCAAACCAACCACAGTACAGAGGGGAAGTGAGGTGAAGTGGAAGTAGTCTCTAAGCCAGACGTTTTCTGAACTCAGTTCTGGGGATCTCAAAGTTTGGGGTTTTTGGTCCTAATATAATATATACCATTCAGCAGACGCTTTTATCCCACGCATGCATACATTTTACGTATGAGTGGTCCCGGTAATCGAACCGACTACCCTGGCGTTTACAAGCGTCATGCTCTACCAACTGAGCTACAGAGCACTACACAGCCGTTTCAAATAAGCAAAGCTTGATATTGTGTTGATTATTTGAAATAGTCCGTAATGCTAGGGTCACAGCAGAAACATGCACCCCTTGGGGTTCCCAGGAAAGAGATTGTGATCCAGGGCCAGGTATGTTTTCATTCCCCTAAAGGTTAAGGTTAATATTGAGGGTTTTACAGTCATCTTATTAGGCAAAATCTGGTTAATCAACGTTCTTTCAACAACAACATCTATGTGATGACATTGAATGAACGATGTGGAAAATGACTTCCCTTCAGGGTTGGGGGCCAATTCCCATATCAACTCCAGTCAATTCAGGAAGTACGTTGAAATTTCAATTCTCGCCAATGAGAAACATTTGGAATTTGATTTACTTTCGGAATTAAAACCGAATTTGAGGGCAACCCTGCTTCTCTACAGGTCGGTACAAAGACTACAACCCTGCTTCTCTACAGGTCGGTACAAAGACTACAACCCTGCTTCTCTACAGGTCGGTACAAAGACTACAACCCTGCTTCCTTACAGGTCGGTAACAAAGACAGTATATGAGTGAGAGATGCAACACTTCTGATTTTATAAAACAGGCAAAAAGGACAAAAGTTGTTCAACACGGTTTTTGTTGTAAGACAAACGCAAATTATTTCAAGTTTTGAACATATTCATAACAATTAATGATTTATTTTTTGGGTATTGTTCTCTCACCTTGTATGAGGAGAGAAACCCGTCATCGCTTAATACAAAACGTAATTTGTAAATTCATGAGTTCACTTTTCATAACAGTTTTAGGCAGACACGAGGCTAGTCCAGGCCAATAACAAAACTAAAAACTACAACTGTCCTTGCCAGTTACAGCAATACTGCTACCCAGTACATAAAAACACCCTCATCACGTACTGTCTAAGACAACCGATGAACAGAAATACTGGGGTCACATTGTCTCTTTCACTGACTGGTTAACTGCCTGCCTGCATGACAAACAAAAATAACTGATTTGACCAGAGACCGAGAGGGAGATGGAGAGAAACACATAAAAAGAGAGGTATAGGATGCATGCCGTGCAGCTGTTTAGTTTTGTAGATTTAAAAAAAAGTTTTTGTTTGACCCAGGGTTTGGAGAAGCCCTTGTGCTCTCTTCCTCCCTCACTCCTTCCTCTTCTTCACCTCCTCCTTATTTCAGCTCCTCCACCTCTTGTTTGACCTCTGTTACGTAGTGGTGATCCTTCCCATGAGCCACTTCCATGATGGCGATCGCCTGGACAGGAAATCAGGAAGTGACACGTTACACATCAACGTTTGTTGGTCGTCACTATCTAACCAAGTTACAAAGACCCTGCCTATTTCAAAAAATTCTATATTTAAAAAAAACTGATTTTAAACCTAACCACCCTGAAAAGCGTATGCCTAACTTTTAATTATTATTATTTATTTTTCATACATTTTTACGATTCAGCAAATTTGGACTTTGCAGCTTGGACATCTAGTGGGAACCCTAGGTCAGGGATATCTGACTACGCCAGAGAGCTACAGAAATACAAACCCTGGGTATTCCATCTCTGCAGTAACACACCTGATTCAATTGATCAATGTGTGTGTGTGTGTGTGTACTTCCTGAATGCCCTGGTGAATGACGGGGCGTTACCTTTTTTAATGCCTTGACTCCCTGGGTCTTCCTCTCAAGTCCCAGGTAGAGACGGCCCAGTTTCAGGTACATGGAGGCCACGTTCAGAGAATAGGCTGGGTAGTGGACACTGGAAACACAGGAGAGATGAAACAATCAATCAGAGAGCAGGCTGGGTAGTAGACACTGGACACACAGGAGAGATGAACCAATCAGAGAACAGGCTGGGTAGTGAAATGTAAATGCTGTTTACAGACTTTTTAAATTTTATTTGGGGAGCGCGTTTACCCAGCTTTTGAGGGAAAATGCATTGAAAGTAAAGGGAGACTTCCTTCACTCAGAGGGAGACTTCCTTCACTCAGAGGGAGACTTCCTTCACTCAGAGGGAGACTTCCTTCACTCAGAGGGAGACTTCCTTTACTCAAAAATAGCGTTTCTTGTACACATGACTAAGTCTCTTTGGATAAAAGCGTCTGCTGTATGTTTTAGTCACCTGTATGGTTGAATGATCTTCTCTCCGTAGCTCATGGCTCCGTCCCAGTCCTGCATGTACAGACAGACTCCCATGGCCTGGTACATCATGTGAAGCACGTACACATTAGTGTCTGCAAATATAGAGCTCATCTTCTCCTGGCTCAACTCACAGATCTCCAGCAGGTCACTAGGGGGTGCTAGAGGGTCAAGGACTCAATACAACAGATTTTATTTTTATTTATTTTTTTCCACATTTATTTAACTAAGTAGGCTAGTTGAGAACAAGTTCTCATTTACAACTGCGACCTGGCCAAGATAAAGCATAGCAGTGTGAACAGACCACACAGAGTTACACATGGAGTAAACAATTAACAAGTCAATAACACAGTAGAAAAAAAAAGGGGCAGTCTATATACAATGTGTGCAAAAGGCATGAGGAGGTAGGCGAATAATTACAATTTTGCAGATTAACACTGGAGTGATAAATGATCAGATCGTCATGTACAGGTAGAGATATTGGTGTGCAAAAGAGCAGAAAAGTAAATAAATAAAAAAACAGTATAAGAACAGTATGGGAATTACACATGGAGTAAACAAATAACAACACAATAGAACAATCTATATAGAGTGTCTGCAAATGTAGAAGAGTAGGGAGGTAAGGCAATAAATGGGCCATAGAGGTGAAATAATTACAATTTGGCATTAACATTAGTGACAGATGTGCAGAAGTTGAATGTGCAAGTAGAGACACTGGGGTGCAAAGGAGCAAGATAAATACAGTATGGGGATGAGGTAGTAGGGTGGGCTATTTACAGATGGGCTATGTACAGGTGCAGTGATCTGTGAGCTGCTCTGACAGCTGATGCTTAAAGTTAGAGATGGAAATATAAGACTCCAGCTTCAATGATTTTTGCAATTTGTTCCCGTCATTGGCAGCAGAGACCTGGAAGGAAAGGCGGCCAAAGGTCGGAGTTGGCTTTGGGGATGACCAGTGAAATATACCTGCTGGAGCGCATGCTACAGGTGGGTGTTGCTATGGTGACCAGTGAGCTGAGATAAGGCGGGGCTTTACCTAGCAAAGACTTATAGATGACCTGGAGCCAGTGGGTTTGGTGATCAATATGAAGCGAGGGACAGCCAACGAGAGCATACAGGTCACAGTGGTGGGTAGTACATGGGGCTTTGGTGATAAAACGGATGGCACTGTGATAGACTGCATCCAATTAGCTAAGTAGAGTGTAGGAGGCTATTTTGTAGATGACATCGCCGAAGTCAAGGATTGGTAGGATAGTCAGTTTTACGGGGGTATGTTTGGCAGCATGAGTGAAGGATTCTTTGTTGCGAAATAGGAAGCCGATTCTAGTTTTAATTATGGATTGGAGATGTTTGATGTGAGTCTGGAAGGAGAGTTTACAGTCTAGCCAGACACCTAGGTATTTGTAGTTGTCCAGCAATCGGTAGAAGAGCATGCATTTCATTTACTAGCTTTTAAGAGCAGTTGGAGGTTGTATGACATTGAAGCTCGTCTGGAGGTAAGTTAACACAGTGTCCAAAGAAGGGCCAGAAGTATACAGAATGGTGTTGTCTGCATAGAGGTGGCTCAGAGAATCACCAGCAGTAAGAGCTACATCATTGATGTATACAGAGCAAATAGTCGGCCCGAGAATTGAACCCTGTGGCACCCTCAGAGACTGCCAGAGGTCCGGACACACTGAACTCTGTCTGAGAAGTAGTTGGTGAACCAGGCGAGGCAATCATTTGAGAAACCAAGGCTGTTGAGTCTGCCGATAAGAATGCGGTGATTGACAGAGTCGAAAGCCTTGGCCAGGTCGATGAAGACGGCTGCACAGTATTGTCTTTTAACGATGGCGGTTATGATATAGTTTAGGACCTTGAGCGTGGCTGAGGTGCACCCATAACCAACTCGGAAACCAGATTGCATACCGGAGAAGGTAAAGTGAGATTCAAAATGGTCGGTGATCTGTTTGTTAACTTGGCTTTCAAAGACTTTAGAAAGGCAGGGTAGGATGGATATAGGTCTGTAACAGTTTGGGTCTAGATCGTCTCCCCCTTTGAAGAGGGGGATGACCGCGGCAGCTTTCCAATCTTTGGGAATCTCAGACAATATGAAAGAGAGGTTGAACAGGCTAGTAATAGGGGTTGCAACAATTGCGGCAGATCATTTTAGAAAGAAAGGGTCTAGATTGTCTAGCCCTTTTGATTTGTAGTTGTCCAGATTTTGCAGCTCTTCTAGAACATCAGCTATCTGGATTTGGGTGAAGGAGAAATGGGAAGGCTTGGGCAAGTTGCTGTGGGGGGTGCAGGGCAGTTGACCGGGGTATGGGTAGCCAGGTGGAAAGCATGGCCAGCCGTAGAAAAATGCTAAATTGAAATTGGATGGATTTATCGGTGATGAAAATGTTTCCTAGCCTCCTAGCCTCAGAGCAATGAACAGCTGGGAGGAGGTTCTCTTATTCTCCATGGACTTTACAGTGTCCCAGAACTTTTTGGAGTTTGTGCTACAGGATGCAAATTTCTGTTTGAAAAAGCTAGCCTTAGCTTTCCTAACTGCCTGTGTATATTGGTTCCTAACTTCCCTGAAAAGTTGCATATCGCGGGGGCTATTCGATGCTAATGCAGTACGCCACAGGATGTTTTTGTGCTGGTCAAGGGCAGTCAGATCTGGGGTGAACCAAGGGCTATATCTGTTCCTGGTTCTACATTTTTTGAATGGGGCTTATTTAAGATGGTGAGAAAAACACTTTTAAAGAATAACCAGGCGACCTCTACTGACGGAATTAGGTCAATATCCTTCCAGGATACCCGGGGCAGGTCGATTAGAAAGGCCTGCTCGCTGAAGTGTTTTAGGGAGCGTTTGACAGTGATGAGGGGTGGTCGTTTGTCCGCGGACCCGTAGCGAACAGGCAATGAGACAGTGATCGCTGAGATTCTGGTTGAAGACAGCAGAGGTGTATTTAGAGGGCCGGTTGGTCAGGATGACATCTATGAGGGTGCCCGTGTTTACGGATTTCGGGTTGTACCTGGTAGGTTCCTTGATTTGTGTGAGATTGAGGGCATCTAGCTTAGAATGTAGGACAGCCGGAGTGTTAAGCATATCCCAGGTTAGGTCACCTAACAGTACGAACTCTGAAGATAAATGGGGGGCAATTAATTCACATACGGTGCCCAGGGCCCAGCTGGGGCCTGAGAGGGGGTCTATAACAAGCGAAAACAGTGAGATTTATTTCTGGAGAGGTGGATTTTTAAAATAAATGTTTGGGCACAGACCTGGACAGAACTCTGCAGATCACTAGGGTGGTGCTAGAGGGTTAGGGACTCAATACAGCACATAGATCACTAGGGTGGTGTAGAGGGTTAGGGACTCAATACAGCTCATAGATCACTAGGGTGGTGCTAGAGGGTTAGACTCAATACAGCACATAGATCACTAGGGTGGTGCTAGGGGGTTAGGGACTCAATACAGCACATAGATCACTAATTTACTTTACTCTGTTGATTCTCTAATTTACTTTACGCTGTTGATTCCCTAATTTACTTTACGCTGTTGAGGAAGAGAGGCAATTAAGCATTTCACTTTACCACTCACTATATTGTGCACGTGACAAATAAACTGATTTGAGCGAGGGAGAGAGAGAGCGAAGGATGCGTAGAAACTAAGAGGTATACAGTAGGGAAAAGGATATTCTTGTAGTGCTTAGCTCGTAGAAACTAAGAGGTATACAGTAGGGAAAAGGATATTCTTGTAGTGCTTAGCTCGTAGAAACTAAGAGGTATACAGTAGGGAAAAGGATATTCTTGTAGTGCTTAGCTCGTAGAAACTAAGAGGTATACAGTAGGGAAAAGGATATTCTTGTAGTGCTTAGCTCGTAGAAACTAAGAGGTATACAGTAGGGAAAAGGATATTCTTGTAGTGCTTAGCTCGTAGAAACTAAGAGGTATACAGTAGGGAAAAGGATATTCTTGTAGTGCTTAGCTCGTAGAAACTAAGAGGTATACAGTAGGGAAAAGGATATTCTTGTAGTGCTTAGCTCGTAGAAACTAAGAGGTATACAGTAGGGAAAAGGATATTCTTGTAGTGCTTAGCTCTACGGAACTCCTCAATAACATTCCTGGCATAGTGAACCATCTTTCTGACCTCCTCTGGCTGTGGGGGAGAGCTCAACTTTTGAAGCGCCATCTTACCTCCATCCTAGAGACAGTAGAGAGAGACAAGAGAGACACAGAAGAGAGAGAGACAGGAGAGAGAGAGAGACAGGAGAGACAGGAGAGAGAGGCAGGAGAGAGAGACAGAAAGAGAGACACAGGAGAGAGAGAGAGACAGGAGAGACAGTAGAGAGAGACAAGAGAGACACAGAAGAGAGAGACACAGGAGAGAGAGACACAGGAGAGAGAGACACAGGAGAGAGAGAGAGACAGGAGAGACAGGAGAGAGAGACAGGAGAGACAGGAGAGACAGGAGAGAGAGACAGGAGAGAGAGACAGAAGAGACAAAAGAGAGAAGAAAGAGAGAAGAGACACAGAAGAGACACAGGAGAGAGAGAGAGAAGAAAGGGACAAAAAAGAGAGACATGTGAAACTGAAAGAAATTAGGGCTAGAATGGCTCCAGAAGGGATTGCATGTATTCTAGTTTTCACACGAGGACACACAAACCAATAACTAACACACACACGGCTGCAGTCTTCTTTACTGCAGTGCGTCTCGCACCTTTACTGCAGTCACAGTGTGTGACCCACCCAGTTTTAAGAATTGTCCTTGTCTTGTATGGAGAGGGAAGAGGAGAAGGTTAGCCCTGTTCCTGGAGAGATACCCTCCTGTAGGTTTACACCAGGGCTGCTAGTAGTAGTAGTAGTAGTAGTAGTAGTAGTAGTGGTAGTAGTAATAGTAGAATTGGAAGTAATACTAGTAGTAGTAATACTAGTAGTAATAGTAATACTAGTAGTAATAGTAATACTAGTAGTAATAGTAATACTAGTAGTAATAGTAATACTAGTAGTAATAGTAGCAATAGAAATACTAGTAGTAGTAGTAGTAGTAGTAGTAGTACTAGTACTAGTAGCAGTAGTACTAGTAGTAGTAGTAATAGTAGCAATAGTACTAGTAGTAGTAGTAGTAATAGTAGCAATAGTAATACTACTAGTAGTAGTAGTAATAGTAGTAATAGTAATAGTAGCAATAGTAATACTAGTAGTAGTAATACTAGTAGTAGTAGCAGTAGTAATACTAGTAGTAATAGTAATACTAGTAGTAATAGTAGTAGTAGTGGTAATACTAGTAGTAGTGGTAATACTAGTAGTGGTAATACTAGTAGTGGTAATACTAGTAGTAGTAGTAGTAATACTAGTAGTAGTAGTGGTAATACTAGTAGTGGTAATACTAGTAGTGGTAATACTAGTAGTGGTAATACTAGTAATAATACCAGTAATAATACCAGTAGTGGTAATACTAGTAATAATACCAGTAGTAGTAATACTAGTAATAATACCAGTAGTAGTAATACTAGTAGTAATAATACTAGTAGTAGTAGTAGTGGTAGTAATACTAGTAGTAGTAATACTAGTAGTAATACTAGTAGTAATACTAGTAGTAATACTAGTAGTAGTAGTAGTAGTAGTAGTAGTAATACTAGTAGTAGTAGTAGTAGTAGTAGTAGTAGTAATACTAGTAGTAGTAGTAGTAGTAATACTAGTAGTAGTAGTAATAGTAGTAGTAATAGTAGTAGTAATAGTAGTAATACTAGTAGTAGTAATACTAGTAGTAGTAGTAGTAATACTAGTAGTAGTAGTTGTAATAATAGTAGTAGTAGTAGTAATACTAGTAGTAGTAGTAGTAATACTAGTAGTAGTAGTAGTAGTAATACTAGTAGTAGTAGTAATAGTAGTAGTAATAGTAGTAGTAATAGTAGTAATACTAGTAGTAATAGTAGTAATACTAGTAGTAGTAATACTAGTAGTAGTAGTAGTAATACTAGTAGTAGTAATACTAGTAGTAGTAGTAATAGTAGTAGTAATAGTAGTAGTAATAGTAGTAATACTAGTAGTAGTAGTTGTAATACTAGTAGTAATAGTAGTAGTAGTAGTAGTAGTAGTAGTAATACTAGTAGTAGTAGTAATACTAGTAGTAGTAGTAGTAATACTAGTAGTAGTAGTAGTAATACTAGTAGTAGTAGTAGTAATACTAGTAGTAGTAGTAGTAATAGTAGTAGTAATAGTAGTAGTAATAGTAGTAATACTAGTAGTAGTAATACTAGTAGTAGTAGTAGTAATACTAGTAGTAGTAGTTGTAATAATAGTAGTAGTAGTAGTTGTAATAATAGTAGTAGTAGTAGCAGCAATGGTAGTAGTAATAGTAGTATTGGTAATAGTAATAGCATTGGTAGTAGTAGTAATAGTGGTAGTAGTAGTGTTTTCATAGGCTGTGCGCTAGTTACAGTGACCTATTATGGTCTGGTTTGTATGTCTGTGGTTACTAAGTTATTGTACTGTACCTTAGACCGTGTGGCACACTCATTACACACGCAGGTAAAGAAGTATGAATCCCTCAGTCTCTCGTTCCTGTCGTCTGTCGGGTAGAGCAGGTCAATGTAACTGTTGAAGATCTACACAAAGAGAGGAAGGGTTAAGAGGACCTCCACAGAGAGAGAGAGAGGAAGGGTTAACAGGACCTCCACAGAGAGAGAGAGAGGAAGGGTTAACTGGACCTCCACAGAGAGAGGAAGGGTTAACAGGACCTCCACAGAGAGAGAGAGAGGAAGGGTTAACTGGACCTCCACAGAGAGAGGAAGGGTTAACAGGACCTCCACAGAGAGAGAGAGAGGAAGGGTTAACAGGACCTCCACAGAGAGAGGAAGAGAAAGGGTTAACTGGACCTCCACAGAGAGAGGAAGAGAAAGGGTTAACTGGACCTCCACAGAGAGAGGAAGAGAAAGGGTTAACTGGACCTCCACAGAGAGAGAGAGAGAAAGGGTTAACAGGACCTCCACAGAGAGAGGAAGAGGAAGGGTTAACAGGACCTCCAAAGAGAGAGAGAGAGGAAGGGTTAACTGGACCTCCACAGAGAGAGGAAGGGTTAACAGGACCTCCACAGAGAGAGAGAGAGGAAGGGTTAACATGACCTCCACAGAGAGAGAGAGAGAGAGGAAGGGTTAACATGACCTCCACAGAGAGAGAGAGAGAGAGAGAGGAAGGGTTAACATGACCTCCACAGAGAGAGAGAGAGAGAGGAAGGGTTAACATGACCTCCACAGAGAGAGAGAGAGGAAGGGTTAACAGGACCTCCACAGAGAGAGAGAGAGGAAGGGTTAACAGGACCTCCACAGAGAGAGAGAGAGAGGAAGGGTTAACAGGACCTCCACAGAGAGAGAAAGAGGAAGGGTTAACAGGACCTCCACAGAGAGAGAGAGAGAGGAAGGGTTAACTGGACCTCCACAGAGAGAGAGAGAGAGAGGAAGGGTTAACTGGACCTCCACAGAGAGAGAGAGAGAGGAAGGGTTAACAGGACCTCCACAGAGAGAGGAAGGGTTAACAGGACCTCCACAGAGAGAGAGAGAGGAAGGGTTAACAGGACCTCCACAGAGAGAGAGAGAGGAAGGGTTAACAGGAGCTCCACAGAGAGAGAGAGAGGAAGGGTTAACAGGACCTCCACAGAGAGAGAGAGAGGAAGGGTTAACAGGACCTCCACAGAGAGAGAGAGAGAGAGAGAGAGAGAGAGAGAGAGAGAAGGGTTAACAGGACCTCCACAGAGAGAGGAAGAGAAAGGGTTAACAGGACCTCCACAGAGAGAGAGAGAGGAAGGGTTAACAGGACCTCCACAGAGAGAGGAAGAGGAAGGGTTAACAGGACCTCCACAGAGAGAGAGAGAGGAAGGGTTAACAGGACCTCCACAGAGAGAGAGAGAGGAAGGGTTAACAGGACCTCCACAGAGAGAGAGAGAGAGGAAGGGTTAACAGGACCTCCACAGAGAGAGAGAGAGAGGAAGGGTTAACAGGACCTCCACAGAGAGAGAGAGAGGAAGGGTTAACAGGACCTCCACAGAGAGAGAGAGAGAGGAAGGGTTAACAGGACCTCCACAGAGAGAGAGAGAGGAAGGGTTAACAGGACCTCCACAGAGAGAGAGAGAGAGAGAGAGAGAGAGAGAGGAAGGGTTAACAGGACCTCCACAGAGAGAGAGAGAGAGGAAGGGTTAACAGGACCTCCACAGAGAGAGGAAGAGAAAGGGTTAACAGGACCTCCACAGAGAGAGAGAGAGGAAGGGTTAACAGGACCTCCACAGAGAGAGGAAGAGGAAGGGTTAACAGGACCTCCACAGAGAGAGAGGAAGGGTTAACTGGACCTCCACAGAGAGAGAGAGAGAGAGAGAGAGAGAGAGGAAGGGTTAACAGGACCTCCACAGAGAGAGAGAGAGGAAGGGTTAACAGGACCTCCACAAAGAGAGAGAGAGGAAGGGTTAACAGGACCTCCACAGAGAGAGAGAGAGAGGAAGGGTTAACAGGACCTCCACAGAGAGAGGAAGGGTTAACAGGACCTCCACAGAGAGAGAGGAAGGGTTAACAGGACCTCCACAGAGAGAGAGAGAGGAAGGGTTAACAGGACCTCCACAGAGAGAGAGAGAGAGAGAGGAAGGGTTAACAGGACCTCCACAGAGAGAGAGAGAGAGAGGAAGGGTTAACAGGACCTCCACAGAGAGAGAGAGAGAGGAAGGGTTAACAGGACCTCCACAGAGAGAGGAAGAGGAAGGGTTAACAGGACCTCCACAGAGAGAGAGAGAGAGAGAGAGAGAGAGGAAGGGTTAACAGGACCTCCACAGAGAGAGAGAGAGGAAGGGTTAACAGGACCTCCACAGAGAGAGAGAGAGGAAGGGTTAACAGGACCTCCACAGAGAGAGAGAGAGGAAGGGTTAACAGGACCTCCACAGAGAGAGGAAGAGAAAGGGTTAACAGGACCTCCACAGAGAGAGAGAGAGGAAGGGTTAACAGGACCTCCACAGAGAGAGGAAGAGGAAGGGTTAACAGGACCTCCACAGAGAGAGAGAGAGGAAGGGTTAACAGGACCTCCACAGAGAGTGGAAGAGGAAGGGTTAACAGGACCTCCACAGAGAGAGAGAGAGGAAGGGTTAACAGGACCTCCACAGAGAGAGAGAGAGGAAGGGTTAACAGGACCTCCACAGAGAGAGAGAGAGAGGAAGGGTTAACAGGACCTCCACAGAGAGAGAGAGAGAGAGAGAGGAAGGGTTAACAGGACCTCCACAGAGAGAGGAAGAGAAAGGGTTAACAGGACCTCCACAGAGAGAGGAAGAGGAAGGGTTAACAGGACCTCCACAGAGAGAGGAAGAGGAAGGGTTAACAGGACCTCCACAGAGAGAGAGGAAGGGTTAACTGGACCTCCACAGAGAGAGAGAGAGAGAGAGAGAGAGGAAGGGTTAACAGGACCTCCACAGAGAGAGAGAGAGGAAGGGTTAACAGGACCTCCACAAAGAGAGAGAGAGGAAGGGTTAACAGGACCTCCACAGAGAGAGAGAGGAAGGGTTAACAGGACCTCCACAGAGAGAGGAAGGGTTAACAGGACCTCCACAGAGAGAGGAAGGGTTAACAGGACCTCCACAGAGAGAGGAAGGGTTAACAGGACCTCCACAGAGAGAGGAAGGGTTAACAGGACCTCCACAGAGAGAGAGAGAGAGAGAGGAAGGGTTAACAGGACCTCCACAGAGAGAGAGAGAGAGGAAGGGTTAACAGGACCTCCACAGAGAGAGAGAGAGAGAGGAAGGGTTAACAGGACCTCCACAGAGAGAGAGAGAGAGGAAGGGTTAACAGGACCTCCACAGAGAGAGAGAGAGAGGAAGGGTTAACAGGACCTCCACAGAGAGAGGAAGAGAAAGGGTTAACAGGACCTCCACAGAGAGAGGAAGAGTTAACAGGACCTCCACAGAGAGAGAGAGGAAGGGTTAACAGGACCTCCACAGAGAGAGAGAGAGAGAGAGAGAGGAAGGGTTAACAGGACCTCCACAGAGAGAGAGAGAGAGAAGGGTTAACAGGACCTCCAGAGAGAGAGAGAGAGAGGAAGGGTTAACAGGACCTCCACAGAGAGAGAGAGAGAGGAAGGGTTAACAGGACCTCCACAGAGAGAGAGAGAGAGAGAGGAAGGGTTAACAGGACCTCCACAGAGAGAGAGAGAGAGAGAGAGGAAGGGTTAACAGGACCTCCACAGAGAGAGGAAGGGTTAACTGGACCTCCACAGAGAGAGAGAGGAAGGGTTAACAGGACCTCCACAGAGAGAGAGAGAGAGGAAGGGTTAACAGGACCTCCACAGAGAGAGAGAGAGGAAGGGTTAACAGGACCTCCACAGAGAGAGGAAGGGTTAACAGGACCTCCACAGAGAGAGAGAGAGAGAGAGAGAGAGAGAGAGAGGAAGGGTTAACAGGACCTCCACAGAGAGAGAGAGAGGAAGGCTTAACAGGACCTCCACAGAGAGAGAGAGAGGAAGGGTTAACAGGACCTCCACAGAGAGAGAGAGAGAGAGGACGGGTTAACAGGACCTCCACAGAGAGAGAGAGAGAGAGGAAGGGTTAACAGGACCTCCACAGAGAGAGGAAGAGGAAGGGTTAACAGGACCTCCACAGAGAGAGGAAGAGGAAGGGTTAACAGGACCTCCACAGAGAGAGAGAGAGAGGAAGGGTTAACAGGACCTCCACAGAGAGAGAGAGAGAGAGAGAGGAAGGGTTAACAGGACCTCCACAGAGAGAGGAAGGGTTAACAGGACCTCCACAGAGAGAGGAAGGGTTAACAGGACCTCCACAGAGAGAGGAAGGGTTAACAGGACCTCCACAGAGAGAGGAAGGGTTAACAGGACCTCCACAGAGAGAGAGAGGAAGGGTTAACAGGACCTCCACAGAGAGGAAGGAAGGGTTAACAGGACCTCCACAGAGAGAGGAAGGGTTAACAGGACCTCCACAGAGAGAGGAAGGGTTAACAGGACCTCCACAGAGAGAGGAAGGGTTAACAGGACCTCCACAGAGAGAGGAAGGGTTAACAGGACCTCCACAGAGAGAGGAAGGGTTAACAGGACCTCCACAGAGAGAGGAAGGGTTAACAGGACCTCCACAGAGAGAGAGAGGAAGGGTTAACAGGACCTCCACAGAGAGAGAGAGAGAGAGGAAGGGTTAACAGGACCTCCCACAGAGAGAGGAAGGGTTAACAGGACCTCCACAGAGAGAGGAAGGGTTAACAGGACCTCCACAGAGAGAGGAAGGGTTAACAGGACCTCCACAGAGAGAGGAAGGGTTAACAGGACCTCCCACAGAGAGAGGAAGGGTTAACAGGACCTCCACAGAGAGGAAGGGTTAACAGGACCTCCACAGAGAGAGGAAGGGTTAACAGGACCTCACAGAGAGAGAGGAAGGGTTAACAGGACCTCCACAGAGAGAGGAAGGGTTAACAGGACCTCCACAGAGAGAGGAAGGGTTAACAGGACCTCCACAGAGAGAGGAAGGGTTAACAGGACCTCCACAGAGAGAGAGAGAGAGAGAGAGAGAGAGAGGACGGGTTAACAGGACCTCCCACAGAGAGAGAGAGAGAGGAAGGGTTAACAGGACCTCCACAGAGAGAGAGGAAGAGGAAGGGTTAACAGGACCTCCACAGAGAGAGGAAGAGGAAGGGTTAACAGGACCTCCACAGAGAGAGAGAGAGAGGAAGGGTTAACAGGACCTCCACAGAGAGAGAGAGAGAGAGAGAGGAAGGGTTAACAGGACCTCCACAGAGAGAGGAAGGGTTAACAGGACCTCCACAGAGAGAGAGAGGAAGGGTTAACAGGACCTCCACAGAGAGAGGAAGGGTTAACAGGACCTCCACAGAGAGAGGAAGGGTTAACAGGACCTCCACAGAGAGAGGAAGGGTTAACAGGACCTCCACAGAGAGAGGAAGGGTTAACAGGACCTCCACAGAGAGAGGAAGGGTTAACAGGACCTCCACAGAGAGGAAGGAAGGGTTAACAGGACCTCCACAGAGAGAGAGAGGAAGGGTTAACAGGACCTCCACAGAGAGAGAGGAAGGGTTAACAGGACCTCCACAGAGAGAGAGAGGAAGGGTTAACAGGACCTCCACAGAGAGAGAGAGAGAGAGGAAGGGTTAACAGGACCTCCACAGAGAGAGAGAGAGGAAGGGTTAACAGGACCTCCACAGAGAGAGAGAGAGGAAGGGTTAACAGGACCTCCACAGAGAGAGAGAGAGAGGAAGGGTTAACAGGACCTCCACAGAGAGAGAGAGAGAGAGGAAGGGTTAACAGGACCTCCACAGAGAGAGAGAGGAAGGGTTAACAGGACCTCCACAGAGAGAGAGAGAGAGGAAGGGTTAACAGGACCTCCACAGAGAGAGAGAGGAAGGGAGGAGAGAGAGAGGAAGGGTTAACAGGACCTCCACAGAGAGAGAGAGAGAGGAAGGGTTAACAGGACCTCCACAGAGAGAGAGAGAGAGGAAGGGTTAACAGGACCTCCACAGAGAGAGGAAGAGAAAGGGTTAACAGGACCTCCACAGAGAGAGAGAGAGAGAGAGAGAGAGGAAGGGTTAACAGGACCTCCACAGAGAGAGAGAGAGAGAGAGAGAGAGAGGAAGGGTTAACAGGACCTCCACAGAGAGAGAGAGAGAGGAAGGGTTAACAGGACCTCCAGAGAGAGAGAGAGAGAGGAAGGGTTAACAGGACCTCCACAGAGAGAGAGAGAGAGAGGAAGGGTTAACAGGACCTCCACAGAGAGAGAGAGAGGAAGGGTTAACAGGACCTCCACAGAGAGAGAGAGAGAGAGGAAGGGTTAACAGGACCTCCACAGAGAGAGAGAGAGAGAGGAAGGGTTAACAGGACCTCCACAGAGAGAGAGAGAGAGGAAGGGTTAACAGGACCTCCACAGAGAGAGAGAGAGAGAGGAAGGGTTAACAGGACCTCCACAGAGAGAGGAAGAGGAAGGGTTAACAGGACCTCCACAGAGAGAGAGAGAGGAAGGGTTAACAGGACCTCCACAGAGAGAGAGGAAGGGTTAACAGGACCTCCACAGAGAGAGAGGAAGGGTTAACAGGACCTCCACAGAGAGATGAAAAGGAAGGGTTAACAGGACCTCCACAGAGAGAGAGAGAGAGAGAGAGAGAGAGAGAGAAAGGGTTAACAGGACCTCCACAGAGAGATGAAAAGGAAGGGTTAACTGGACCTCCACAGAGAGAGGAAGGGTTAACAGGACCTCCACAGAGAGAGAGAGAGGAAGGGTTAACAGGACCTCCACAGAGAGAGGAAGGGTTAACAGGACCTCCACAGAGAGAGAGAGAGGAAGGGTTAACAGGACCTCCACAGAGAGAGAGAGGAAGGGTTAACAGGACCTCCACAGAGAGAGGAAGGGTTAACAGGACCTCCACAGAGAAGGAGAGAGAGAGAGGAAGGGTTAACAGGACCTCCACAGAGAGAGGAAGGGTTAACTGGACCTCCACAGAGAGAGAGAGAGAGGAAGGGTTAACAGGACCTCCACAGAGAGAGAGAGAGAGGAAGGGTTAACAGGACCTCCACAGAGAGAGAGAGAGAGGAAGGGTTAACAGGACCTCCACAGAGAGAGAGAGAGAGGAAGGGTTAACAGGACCTCCACAGAGAGAGGAAGAGGAAGGGTTAACAGGACCTCCACAGAGAGAGAGAGAGAGAGAGAGAGAGAGAGAGAGAGAGAGAGAGAGAGAGAGAGGAAGGGTTAACAGGACCTCCACAGAGAGAGAGAGAGGAAGGGTTAACAGGACCTCCACAGAGAGAGAGAGAGGAAGGGTTAACAGGACCTCCACAGAGAGAGAGAGAGAGAGGACGGGTTAACAGGACCTCCACAGAGAGAGAGAGAGAAAGGGTTAACAGGACCTCCACAGAGAGAGGAAGAGGAAGGGTTAACAGGACCTCCACAGAGAGAGGAAGAGGAAGGGTTAACAGGACCTCCACAGAGAGAGGAAGAGGAAGGGTTAACAGGACCTCCACAGAGAGAGAGAGAGAGAGGAAGGGTTAACAGGACCTCCACAGAGAGAGAGAGAGAGGAAGGGTTAACAGGACCTCCACAGAGAGAGAGAGAGAGGAAGGGTTAACAGGACCTCCACAGAGAGAGGAAGGGTTAACAGGACCTCCACAGAGAGAGGAAGGGTTAACAGGACCTCCACAGAGAGAGGAAGGGTTAACAGGACCTCCACAGAGAGAGAGAGAGGAAGGGTTAACAGGACCTCCACAGAGAGAGGAAGGGTTAACAGGACCTCCACAGAGAGAGGAAGGGTTAACAGGACCTCCACAGAGAGAGGAAGGGTTAACAGGACCTCCACAGAGAGAGGAAGGGTTAACAGGACCTCCACAGAGAGAGGAAGGGTTAACAGGACCTCCACAGAGAGAGGAAGGGTTAACAGGACCTCCACAGAGAGAGGAAGGGTTAACAGGACCTCCACAGAGAGAGGAAGGGTTAACAGGACCTCCACAGAGAGAGAGAGAGAGAGAGAGAGAGAGAGAGAGAGAGGAAGGGTTAACAGGACCTCCACAGAGAGAGAGAGAGATAGAGAGGAAGGGTTAACAGGACCTCCACAGAGAGAGAGAGAGGAAGGGTTAACAGGACCTCCACAGAGAGAGAGAGAGGAAGGGTTAACAGGACCTCCACAGAGAGAGAGAGAGAGGAAGGGTTAACAGGACCTCCACAGAGAGAGAGAGAGAGGAAGGGTTAACAGGACCTCCACAGAGAGAGAGAGAGAGGAAGGGTTAACAGGACCTCCACAGAGAGGAAGAGAGGAAGGGTTAACAGGACCTCCACAGAGAGAGGAAGAGGAAGGGTTAACAGGACCTCCACAGAGAGAGAGAGAGGAAGGGTTAACAGGACCTCCACAGAGAGAGAGAGGAAGGGTTAACAGGACCTCCACAGAGAGAGAGAGGAAGGGTTAACAGGACCTCCACAGAGAGATGAAAAGGAAGGGTTAACAGGACCTCCACAGAGAGAGAGAGAGAGAGAGAGAGAGAGAGAGAAAGGGTTAACAGGACCTCCACAGAGAGATGAAAAGGAAGGGTTAACTGGACCTCCACAGAGAGAGGAAGGGTTAACAGGACCTCCACAGAGAGAGAGAGAGGAAGGGTTAACAGGACCTCCACAGAGAGAGGAAGGGTTAACAGGACCTCCACAGAGAGAGAGAGAGGAAGGGTTAACAGGACCTCCACAGAGAGAGGAAGGGTTAACAGGACCTCCACAGAGAAGGAGAGAGAGAGGAAGGGTTAACAGGACCTCCACAGAGAGAGACAGAGAGAGAGAGGAAGGGTTAACAGGACCTCCACAGAGAGAGAGAGAGAGGAAGGGTTAACAGGACCTCCACAGAGAGAGAGAGAGGAAGGGTTAACAGGACCTCCACAGAGAGAGAGAGAGGAAGGGTTAACAGGACCTCCACAGAGAGAGAGAGAGGAAGGGTTAACAGGACCTCCACAGAGAGAGAGAGGAAGGGTTAACTGGACCTCCACAGAGAGAGAGAGAGGAAGGGTTAACAGGACCTCCACAGAGAGAGAGAGAGGAAGGGTTAACAGGACCTCCACAGAGAGAGAGAGAGGAAGGGTTAACAGGACCTCCACAGAGAGAGAGAGAGGAAGGGTTAACAGGACCTCCACAGGGAGAGGAAGGGTTAACAGGACCTCCACAGAGAGAGAGAGAGGAAGGGTTAACAGGACCTCCACAGAGAGAGAGAGAGAGGAAGGGTTAACAGGACCTCCACAGAGAGAGGAAGAGGAAGGGTTAACAGGACCTCCACAGAGAGAGGAAGAGGAAGGGTTAACAGGACCTCCACAGAGAGAGAGAGAGAGAGGAAGGGTTAACAGGACCGCCACAGAGAGAGAGAGAGAGAGGAAGGGTTAACAGGACCGCCACAGAGAGAGAGAGAGAGAGAGAGGAAGGGTTAACAGGACCGCCACAGAGAGAGAGAGAGAGAGGAAGGGTTAACAGGACCTCTACAGAGAGAGAGAGAGAGAGAGGAAGGGTTAACAGGACCTCCAAAGAGAGAGAGAGGAAGGGTTAACAGGACCTCCACAGAGAGAGAGAGAGAGAGGAAGGGTTAACAGGACCTCCACAGAGAGAGGAAGGGTTAACAGGACATCCACAGAGAGAGGAAGGGTTAACAGGACCTCCACAGAGAGAGGAAGGGTTAACAGGACCTCCACAGAGAGGAAGGGTTAACAGGACCTCCACAGAGAGAGGAAGGGTTAACAGGACCTCCACAGAGAGAGGAAGGGTTAACAGGACCTCCACAGAGAGAGGAAGGGTTAACAGGACCTCCACAGAGAGAGGAAGGGTTAACAGGACCTCCACAGAGAGAGGAAGGGTTAACAGGACCTCCACAGAGAGAGAGAGAGAGAGGAAGGGTTAACAGGACCTCCACAGAGAGAGAGAGAGAGAGAAAGGGTTAACAGGACCTCCACAGAGAGAGAGAGAGAGAGAGAGAGAGAGAGAGAGGAAGGGTTAACAGGACCTCCACAGAGAGAGAGAGAGAGAGAGGAAGGGTTAACAGGACCTCCACAGAGAGAGAGAGAGGAAGGGTTAACAGGACCTCCACAGAGAGAGAGAGAGAGGAAGGGTTAACAGGACCTCCACAGAGAGAGAGAGAGAGGAAGGGTTAACAGGACCTCCACAGAGAGAGAGAGAGAGAGAGGAAGGGTTAACAGGACCTCCACAGAGAGAGGAAGAGGAAGGGTTAACAGGACCTCCACAGAGAGAGGAAGAGGAAGGGTTAACAGGACCTCCACAGAGAGAGAGAGAGGAAGGGTTAACAGGACCTCCACAGAGAGAGAGAGAGAGGAAGGGTTAACAGGACCTCCACAGAGAGATGAAAAGGAAGGGTTAACAGGACCTCCACAGAGAGAGAGAGAGAGAGAGAGAGAGAGAAAGGGTTAACAGGACCTCCACAGAGAGATGAAAAGGAAGGGTTAACTCAACCTCCACAGAGAGAGGAAGGGTTAACAGGACCTCCACAGAGAGAGAGAGAGGAAGGGTTAACAGGACCTCCACAGAGAGAGAGAGGAAGGGTTAACAGGACCTCCACAGAGAGAGGAAGGGTTAACAGGACCTCCACAGAGAGAGGAAGGGTTAACAGGACCTCCACAGAGAGAGAGAGAGAGGAAGGGTTAACAGGACCTCCACAGAGAGAGAGAGAGAGAGGAAGGGTTAACAGGACCTCCACAGAGAGAGAGAGAGAGGAAGGGTTAACAGGACCTCCACAGAGAGAGAGAGAGAGGAAGGGTTAACAGGACCTCCACAGAGAGAGAGAGAGAGAGAGAGAGGAAGGGTTAACAGGACCTCCACAGAGAGAGAGAGAGAGAGAGAGGAAGGGTTAACAGGACCTCCACAGAGAGAGAGAGGAAGGGTTAACAGGACCTCCACAGAGAGAGAGAGAGAGGAAGGGTTAACAGGACCTCCACAGAGAGAGAGAGAGGAAGGGTTAACAGGACCTCCACAGAGAGAGAAAGGGTTAACTGGACCTCCACAGAGAGAGAGAGAGGAAGGGTTAACAGGACCTCCACAGAGAGAGAGAGAGGAAGGGTTAACAGGACCTCCACAGAGAGAGGAAGGGTTAACAGGACCTCCACAGAGAGAGAGAGAGGAAGGGTTAACAGGACCTCCACAGAGAGAGAGAGGAAGGGTTAACAGGACCTCCACAGAGAGAGGAAGGGTTAACAGGACCTCCACAGAGAGAGAGAGAGAGAGAGAGGAAGGGTTAACAGGACCTCCACAGAGAGAGAGAGAGAGAGAGAGGAAGGGTTAACAGGACCTCCACAGAGAGAGAGAGAGAGGAAGGGTTAACTGGACCTCCACAGAGAGAGAGGAAGGGTTAACAGGACCTCCACAGAGAGAGAGAGGAAGGGTTAGAGTTCAGGTTTATTGGGTGTGTGGTATAGTGTGTGAGTGTTCAGTGTGTGTGGCTTGGTTTGATCCTTGTTTGAACCTAAAAACCCTAAAAAGTAAAACAAGGAAAATGTGTGTGTGTGTGTGTGTGTGTGTGTGTGTGTGTGTGTGTGTCTCAGCGCGTGCGTGCGTGCGTGTGTGTTTGTGTGTGTGTCTCAGCGCGTGCGTGTGTGCGCGTGTGTGTGTGTGTGTCTCAGCGCGTGCGTGCGTGTGTGTGTGTGTGTGTCTCAGCGCGTGCGTGTGTGCGTGTGTACGCGTCTCAGTGCGTTTGCGTCTCAGCATGTGTTCAGGCCAGGTCTCACCTCATCTCCAGGCTGGATGTCCTGCACAGCTCGTACCTCAGCTACTGTCCCCTTATAGGTGACGATGACGTTAGGACTACAACTATGGTTCATCAATGCTACACTGGAGGGAGGAGAGAGGGAGGGACGAGAGAGGGAGGGACGAGAGAGGGAGGGACGGGAGGGACGAGAGAGGGAGGGACGAGAGAGGGAGGGACGGGAGAGGGAGGGACGGGAGGGACGAGAGAGGGAGGGACGAGAGAGGGAGGGACGAGAGAGGGAGGGACGAGAGAGGGAGGGACGAGAGAGGGAGGGAGGGAGGGACGAGAGAGGGAGGGACGAGAGAGGGAGGGACGAGAGAGGGAGGGACGAGAGAGGGAGGGACGAGAGAGGGAGGGACGAGAGAGAGAGGGAGGGAGAGGGAGGGGCGAGAGAGGGAGGGGCGAGAGAGGGAGGGACGTGTCATCCATTCGCAATGATTGTGATTCTATCATTCCGATCATGTATTTAATATCTCAATGTTTAAAATCCAACATTTTGAATACTGCTATTGCATTGGTGCGAATGGGTCCAGACAGTGACAACATTGTAGACTTACTCAGGGAACACAGCAGAGCCCAGGTGAGACAGCTCCTCATCCTCTATGGTGAAACCATTACAGTTTACCTACAGGGGGAGTAGAGAGACAGGTGGGAGAAGGTGAGGGGGAGGTAGAGAGACAGGTGGGAGAAGGTGAGGGGGAGGTAGAGAGACAGGTGGGAGAAGGTGAGACAGGGGGGAGGTAGAGAGACAGGTGGGAGAAGGTGGGGGGAGTAGAGAGACAGGTGGGAGAAGGTGGGGGGAGGTAGAGAGACAGGTGGGAGAAGGTGGGGGGGGAGAGAGACAGGTGGGAGAAGGTGAGGTGGGGGGGGAGGTAGAGAGACAGGTGGGGGGTAGAGAGACAGGTGGGAGAAGGTGAGGGGGGTAGAGAGACAGGTGGGAGAAGGTGAGGGGGGAGGTAGAGAGACAGGTGGGAGAAGGTGAGGGGGGAGGTAGAGAGACAGGTGGGAGAAGGTGAGGGGGAGGTAGAGAGACAGGTGGGAGAAGGTGAGGGGGGGTAGAGAGACAGGTGGGAGAAGGTGAGGGGGAGGTAGAGAGACAGGTGGGAGAAGGTGAGGGGGGTAGAGAGACAGGTGGGGAGAAGGTGAGGGGGAGGTAGAGAGACAGGTGGGAGAAGGTGAGGGGGGGTAGAGAGACAGGTGGGAGAAGGTGAGGGGGGTAGAGAGACAGGTGGGAGAAGGTGAGGGGGATAGAGAGACAGGTGGGAGAAGGTGAGGGGGGATAGAGAGACAGGTGGGAGAAGGTGAGGGGGGGTAGAGAGACAGGTGGGAGAAGGTGAGGGGGGGGTAGAGAGACAGGTGGGAGAAGGTGAGGGGGGGTAGAGAGACAGGTGGGAGAAGGTGAGGGGGTAGAGAGACAGGTGGGAGAAGGTGAGGGGGGGGGTAGAGAGACAGGTGGGAGAAGGTGAGGGGGGGAGGTAGAGAGACAGGTGGGAGAAGGTGAGGGGGGGTAGAGAGACAGGTGGGAGAGAGAGAGAGCAGACGTGTAAGGCCAAATATCTCTACTCCTTGTGGTAGCAGATAAGAAATGCTAGTGGGCTGTCCTGACTAATGTAATGAAAGGCTAAAGGTCAGGTCCCTCAGGGCTGTCCTGACTAATGTAATGAAAGGTTAAAGGTCAGGTCCCTCAGGGCTGTCCTGACTAATGTAATGAAAGGTTAAAGGTCAGGTCCCTCAGGGCTGTCCTAAAGGTTAAAGGTCAGGTCCCTCAGGGCTGTCCTGACTAATGTAATGAAACTAAAGGTTAAAGGTCAGGTTCCTCAGGGCTGTCCTGACTAATGTAATGAAACTAAAGGTTAAAGGTCAGGTTCCTCAGGGCTGTCCTACAGGCTAAAGGTCAGGTCCCTCAGGGCTGTCCTGCGTGGGTGAGAAGTCTGGTGTCATTCAGGGGATTATGTCTGTGTGTTAACAAGACAGGTGGAGAGAGAGAGAGAGAGAGAGAGAGAGAGAGAAAGAGAGAAAGAGAGAGAGAAAGAGAGAAAGAGAGAGAGAAAGAGAGAAAGAGAGAGAGAAAGAGAGCCGGAAAGAGGGAAGAGATTGGCAGCTGACAGCCAATCTAGAACAACCAGGATGTCAAAGCGCTGACATTGCACGATGAGGCCACCTGTGAGTTAGTCTGTCTAACAAAAACATTGTTGAGAGAACTAATCAAAGATCCACACATTTCAGTTTGAATACTGCATTTACAACGACCTCCTGTCCAGATCAGTGTGTCACAGCTCTCCTACCCGTGTCCCACGTGAGTCGAATCAGTCAGGCTACCAGTGTCCCACGTCAGTCAGGCTACCAGTGTCCCACGTGAGCCGAGTCAGTCAGGCTACCCGTGGACCACGTCAGTCAGGCTACCCGTGTCCCACGCGAGTCGAGTCAGCCAGGCTACCCGTGGACCACGTCAGTCAGGCTACCCGTGTCCCACGTGAGCCGAGTCAGTCAGGCTACCCGTGGACCACGCAAGTCGAATCAGCCAGGCTACCCGTGGACCACGCAAGTCGAGTCAGCCAGGCTACCCGTGTCCCACGTGAGCCGAGTCAGTCAGGCTACCCGTGTCCCACGTGAGCAGAGTCAGTCAGGCTACCCGTGTCCCACGCGAGTCGAGTCAGTCAGGCTACCCGTGACTGTGACCACAGCAGTAGTGATGATGCAGAGCTGCTGTAACATAGATGTATAAAAACTAGATCCCTATCCTCCTTACCTGTCCAAAGAGAACAGTGAGGGTTTGGTCATCAGGGAAGTCTATGTGTCGAGAGTAGAAATGATGCAGTGCAGCTATATCCGTCTGGTTCATCTCATTCTTCTCACTGTCCAACTTATCCAGATCTGAGAGAGAGGAGAGAGAAAGGGGGGTGGAGAGAGAGAGGGGGTGGTGGAGGGAAAGGGAGAGGGGAGGTGAAGGAGAGAGAGAGGTGGTGGAGGGAGGGGGGTGGTGGAGGGAAAGGGGAGAGGAGGTGGTGAGGGTGAAGGAGAGAAAGGTGAGAGAGGGGGAGGAGAGAGAAAGGGGAGGAGAGAGAAAGGGGAGAGGAGGTGGTGGAGGGGAAGGAGAGAGAAAGGGGAGAGGAGGTGGTGGAGGGGGAGAGAGAAAGGGGAGAGGAGGTGGTGGAGGGGAAGGAGAGAGAAAGGGGAGAGGAGGTGGTGGAGGGGAGGAGAGAGAAAGGGGAGAGGGGGTGGTGGAGGGGAAGGAGAGAGAAAGGGGGGAGAGGGGGTGGTGGAGGGGAAGGAGAGAGAAAGGGGAGAGGAGGTGGTGGAGGGAGGAGAGAGAGAGGGGAGAGGAGGTGGTGGAGGGGAAGGAGGGGAAGGAGAGAGAAAGGGGAGAGGAGGTGGTGGAGGGGGGAGGAGAGAGAAAGGGGAGAGGAGGTGGTGGAGGGGGAGGAGAGAGAAAGGGGAGAGGAGGTGGTGGAGGGAAGGAGAGAGAAAGGGGAGAGGAGGTGGTGGAGGGGAAGGAGAGAGAAAGGGGAGAGGAGGTGGTGGAGGGGAAGGAGAGAGAAAGGGGAGAGGAGGTGGTGGAGGGGAAGGAGAGAGAAAGGGGAGAGGGGGTGGTGGAGGGGAAGGAGAGAGAAAGGGAGAGGGGGTGGTGGAGGGGAAGGAGAGAGAAAGGGAGGGGGGTGGTGGAGGGGAAGGAGAGAGAAAGGGGAGAGGAGGTGGTGGAGGGGGAGGAGAGAGAGGGGGAGAGGAGGTGGTGGAGGGGAAGGAGGGGAAGGAGAGAGAAAGGGGAGAGGAGGTGGTGGAGGGGGAGGAGAGAGAAGGGGAAGAGGAGGTGGTGGAGGGGGAGGAGAGAGAAAGGGGAGAGGAGGTGGTGGAGGGGAGGAGAGAGAGTGGTGGAGGGGGAGGAGAGAGAGGAGGTGGTGGAGGGGAGGAGAGAGAGGGGGAGGAGAGAGAGGGGGAGGGAGAGAAAGGGAGAGGAGGTGGTGGAGGGGAAGGAGAGAGAAAGGGGAGAGGAGGTGGTGGAGGGGGAGGAGAGAGAGGGGAAGGAGAGAGAAAGGGGAGAGGTGGTGGTGGAGGGGGAGGAGAGAGAAAGGGGAGAGGAGGTGGTGGAGGGGAAGGAGAGAGGTGGTGGTGGAGGGGAGGAGAGAGAAAGGGGAGGAGGTGGTGGAGGGGAAGGAGAGAGAAAGGGGAGAGGGGGTGGTGGAGGGGAAGGAGAGAGAAAGGGGAGAGGTGGTGGTGGAGGGGGAGGAGAGAGAAAGGGGAGAGGAGGTGGTGGAGGGGGAGAGAAACATTAATCTTCCCATTTCAGGTCATACACTGAACAACATATAAACTCAACATAAAGTGCTGGTCCCATGGTTCATGTTCTGAAATAAAAGATCCCAGAAATGTTCCACACAAATTTGTTTCCATCCCTGTAAGTGAGCATTTCTCGTTTGTCAAAATAATCAATCCACCTGACAGGTGTGGCCTATCAAGAAGCTGATTAAACAGCATGATTGCACAGGTGCACCTTGTGCTGGGGACAATAAAAGGCCACTTTAAAATGTGCAGTTGTGTCACACAACACAAAGCCACATATGTATCAAGTTTTTATAGGGGGCGTGCAATTGGCATGCTGACCGCAGGAATGTCCACCACAGCTGTCCAACCGGCCTAAAAATTGTAGACCTCATGTAACCACGCCCAGGACCTCGGCTTCTTCACCTGCGGGATCGACTGCGACCAGGCACCTGGATGAAACTGTAGGTTTGCACAACCAAAGAATTTCTACATAAACTGTCAGGAACTGTCTCCGGGAAGCTCATCTGTGTGTTCGCCGTCCTCACCAGGGTCTCGACCCGACTGCAGTTCAGCGTTGTAACCGACTTCAGTGTGTAAATGCTCACCTCTGATGGCCACTGGCACGTTGGAGAAGTGTGCTCATCACGGACGAATCCCGGTTTCAGCTGAACCGGGCAGATGGCAGACAGCGTGTGTGGAGTTGTTTATGCGAGAGGATTGCTGACGTCAACGTTGTGAACAGAGTGCTCCATGGGAGATGTGGGGTTCAAATCAAATCAAATGTATTTATATAGCCCTTCGTACATCATCTGATATCTCAAAGTGCTGTACAGAAACCCAGCCTAAAACCCCAAACAGCAAGCAATGCAGGTGTAGAAGCACGGTTATGGTATAGGCAGACATATGCTACAGGCAATGAACATAATTGCATTTTATCGATGTCAATTTGAATGCACAGAGATACCATGACAAGATCCTGAGGCCCATTGTCGTGCCATTCATCCACCGCCATCACTTCATGTTTCATTATGATAATGCACGGCCCCATGTCGCAAAGATCTGTAGACAATTCCTGGAAGCTGAAAATGTCCCAGTTCTTCCATGGCCTACAAACACACCAGACAGGTCACCCAATGAGCATGTTTGGGATGCTCTGGATCGGTGTACGACAGCGTGTTCCAGTTCCCGCCAATATCCAGAAACTTCACACAGCCATTGAAGAGGAGTGGGACAACATTCCACAGCCATTGAAGAGGAGTGGGACAACATTCCACAGCCATTGAAGAGGAGTGGGGACGACATTCCACAGCCATTGAAGAGGAGTGGGACAACATTCCACAGCCATTGAAGAGGAGTGGGACAACATTCCACAGGCCACAATCAACAGCCTGATCAACTCTGTGTGAAGGAGATGTGTCGCGAGGCAAATGGTCACACCAGATATCGACTGGTTTTCTGATCCACACCCTTCCTTTTTTTCTCTCTTTCTTTTTGGTACAGCATTTGCATATCTGAATTACCAGTCATGTGAAATGCATAGATTAGGTCCTAATTATTTTTTAAAATTTTTATTATTAACAGATTTCCTTATATGAACTGTAAAAATCAGTAAAATATTTTCAATTGTTTGGTTTATATTCTTTGTTCAGTGTACTATAGTCATCTAGAACACAACATATGAGTCAGATGTTTTCTTGTTGGCACAATGAGGTCAGACCTAGACTAGCCTGGACCCAGATCTGGCTGTGCTCTTGTCGACTACATTGCTGTCGACATAAAGTCCCTGTGGATCAGAAGGAGGGGGGATACGTTCTTGGAAGCGGGGGGCTGGAGGCTGTGCACCTGCTAGGTCATGTGACAGGTGTGAGGGGTCATGATATATGCCAGCAGCCTGTTGTCTGTGCAGAAACCCGAAAGGCCTCCTCCTCTATGAACAGCAAGACGAGAGGAACGGAGAGGCCTCCTCCTCTATGAACAGCTAGACTAGAGGACCGGAGAGGCCTCCCTAGACTAGAGGAACGGAGGGGCCTCCTCCTCTATGAACAGCAAGACTAGAGGAACGGAGAGGCTTCCCTAGACTAGAGGAACGGAGAGGCCTCCTCTATGAACAGAAAGACTAGAGGACCGGAGAGGCCTCCCTAGACTAGAGGAACGGAGGGGCCTCCTCCTCTATGAACAGCAAGACTAGAGGCACGGAGAGGCCTCCCTAGACTAGAGGCACGGAGAGGCCTCCCTAGACTAGAGGCACGGAGAGGCCTCCCTAGACTAGAGGCACGGAGAGGCCTCCCTAGACTAGAGGCACGGAGAGGCCTCCCTAGACTAGAGGAACGGAGAGGCCTCCCTAGACTAGAGGAACGGAGAGGCCTCCCTAGACTAGAGGACCGGAGAGGCCTCCCTAGACTAGAGGACCGGAGAGGCCTCCTCCTCTATGAACAGCTAGACTAGAGGAATGGAGAGGCCTCCTCCTCTATGAACAGCAAGACTAGAGGAACGGAGAGGCCTCCTCCTCTATGAACAGCTAGACTAGAGGCACGGAGAGGCCTCCCTAGACTAGAGGCACGGAGAGGCCTCCCTAGACTAGAGGCACGGAGAGGCCTCCCTAGACTAGAGGAACGGAGAGGCCTCCCTAGACTAGAGGAACGGAGAGGCCTCCTCTATGAACAGCAAGACTAGAGGAATGGAGAGGCCTCCCTAGACTAGAGGAACGGAGAGGCTTCCCTAGACTAAAGGACCGGAGAGGCCTCCTCCTCTATGAACAGCTAGACTAGAGGAACGGAGAGGCCTCCCTAGACTAGAGGAACGGAGAGACCTCCCTAGACTAGAGGAACGGAGAGGCCTCCTCTATGAACAGCAAGACTAGAGGAATGGAGAGGCCTCCCTAGACTAGAGGAACGGAGAGGCTTCCCTAGACTAGAGGACCGGAGAGGCCTCCCTAGACTAGAGGACCGGAGAGGCCTCCTCCTCTATGAACAGCTAGACTAGAGGACCGGAGAGGCCTCCCTAGACTAGAGGACCGGAGAGGCCTCCCTAGACTAGAGGACCGGAGAGGCCTCCTCCTCTATGAACAGCAAGACTAGAGGAATGGAGAGGCCTCCCTAGACTAGAGGAACGGAGAGGCCTCCCTAGACTAGAGGAACGGAGAGGCCTCCCTAGACTAGAGGAACGGAAGCCTCCTCCTCTATGAACAGCAAGACTAGAGGAATGGAGAGGCCTCCCTAGACTAGAGGAACGGAAGCCTCCTCCTCTATGAACAGCTAGACTAGAGGAACGGAGAGGCCTCCTCCTCTATGAACAGCAAGACTAGAGGAACGGAGAGGCCTCCTCCTCTATGAACAGCTAGACTAGAGGACCGGAGAGGCCTCCTCCTCTATGAACAGCTAGACTAGAGGACCGGAGAGGCCTCCTCCTCTATGAACAGCAAGACTAGAGGAATGGAGAGGCCTCCTCCTCTATGAACAGCAAGACTAGAGGAATGGAGAGGCCTCCTCCTCTATGAACAGCAAGACTAGAGGAATGGAGAGGCCTCCTCCTCTATGAACAGCAAGACTAGAGGAACGGAGGCCTCCTCCATGTTGGTCCAGTCCCACACAGACTCTGCCTATCCAGACTCTGCCTCTCAGTATGTACAGGCCAGGATACAAGTGTGTGTGTGTGTGTGTGTGTTCTCTCCTTCCTCATTTGGCAGTGAGCCTGTACTATAGATCATCTATTAATAGTTCTCCTGTAGGTCACACCATGTGACCAGCTCTAGTTCTCCTGTAGGTCACACCATGTGACCAGCTCTAGTTCTCCTGTAGGTCACACCATGTGACCAGCTCTAGTTCTCCTGTAGGTCACACCATGTGACCAGCTCTAGTTCTCCTGTAGGTCACACCATGTGACCAGCTCTAGTTCTCCTGTAGGTCACACCATGTGACCAGCTCTAGTTCTCCTGTAGGTCACGCCATGTGACCAGCTCTGGTTCTACTGTAGGTCACGCCATGTGACCAGCTCTAGTTCTACTGTAGGTCACGCCATGTGACCAGCTCTAGTTCTACTGTAGGTCACGCCATGTGACCAGCTCTAGTTCTACTGTAGGTCACGCCATGTGACCAGCTCTAGTTCTACTGTAGGTCACGCCATGTGACCAGCTCTGGTTCTACTGTAGGTCACGCCATGTGACCAGCTCTAGTTCTACTGTAGGTCACGCCATGTGACCAGCTCTAGTTCTCCTGTAGGTCACGCCATGTGACCAGCTCTGGTTCTACTGTAGGTCACGCCATGTGACCAGCTCTAGTTCTCCTGTAGGTCACGCCATGTGACCAGCTCTAGTTCTACTGTAGGTCACGCCATGTGACCAGCTCTGGTTCTCCTGTAGGTCACGCCATGTGACCAGCTCTGGTTCTACTGTAGGTCACGCCATGTGACCAGCTCTGGTTCTACTGTAGGTCACGCCATGTGACCAGCTCTGGTTCTACTGTAGGTCACGCCATGTGACCAGCTCTAGTTCTCCTGTAGGTCACACCATGTGACCAGCTCTAGTTCTCCTGTAGGTCACGCCATGTGACCAGCTCTGGTTCTACTGTAGGTCACGCCATGTGACCATCTCTGGTTCTACTGTAGGTCACGCCATGTGACCATCTCTAGTTCTCCTGTAGGTCACGCCATGTGAACCAGCTCTAGTTCTCCTGTAGGTCACGCCATGTGACCAGCTCTAGTTCTACTGTAGGTCACACCATGTGACCAGCTCTAGTTCTACTGTAGGTCACACCATGTGACCAGCTCTAGTTCTCCTATAGGTCACGCCATGTGACCAGCTCTAGTTCTCCTATAGGTCACGCCATGTGACCAGCTCTAGTTCTCCTGTAGGTCACGCCATGTGATCAGCTCTAGTTCTACTGTAGGTCACGCCATGTGACCAGCTCTAGTTCTCCTGTAGGTCACACCATGTGACCAGCTCTAGTTCTCCTGTAGGTCACACCATGTGACCAGCTCTAGTTCTCCTGTAGGTCACACCATGTGACCAGCTCTAGTTCTCCTGTAGGTCACACCATGTGACCAGCTCTAGTTCTCCTGTAGGTCACACCATGTGACCAGCTCTAGTTCTCCTGTAGGTCACACCATGTGACCAGCTCTGGTTCTACTGTAGGTCACGCCATGTGACCAGCTCTAGTTCTCCTGTAGGTCACACCATGTGACCAGCTCTAGTTCTCCTGTAGGTCACACCATGTGACCAGCTCTAGTTCTCCTGTAGGTCACACCATGTGACCAGCTCTGGTTCTCCTGTAGGTCACACCATGTGACCAGCTCTAGTTCTCCTGTAGGTCACACCATGTGACCAGCTCTGGTTCTACTGTAGGTCACGCCATGTGACCAGCTCTAGTTCTACTGTAGGTCACACCATGTGACCAGCTCTAGTTCTACTGTAGGTCACACCATGTGACCAGCTCTAGTTCTCCTGTAGGTCACACCATGTGACCAGCTCTAGTTCTACTGCAGGTCACATCAAACAGCAATCACTAACTCAGAGAGGCTGCTGCCAACCAATCACAGGCCACTTTAACAATGTTGACATTTCTGACACTACTCATATATGTATATACTGTATCTACTGCATCTTGCCTATGCTGCTCGGCCATCGCTCATCCGTATACTTACATGTACATATTCTCATTCACCCCTTTAGATTTGTGTGTATTAGGTAGTTGTTGGGGAATTGTTAGATTACTTGTTAGATATTACTGCACGCTCGGAACTAGAAGCACAAGCATTTCGCGAACACTCGCATTAACATCTGCTAACCCTGTGTATGTGACCAATACAATGTGATGACATCTATACAAGCATTATGCTCCGATTTTTACCTCAATATAGTGTGACATACAGTTGAAGTCAGAAGTTTACATACACTTAGGTTGGAGTCATTAAAACTCGTTTTGCAACCACTCCACAAATGTCTTGTTAACGAACTATAGTTTTGGCAAGTCGGTTAGGACATCTACTTTGTACGTGACAAGTAATTTTTCCAACAATTGTTTACAGACAGAATTTCACTTATCATTCACTGCATCACAATTCCAGTGTGTCAGAAGTTTACATACACTAAGTTAACTGTGCCTTTAAACAGCTTGGAAAATTCCAGAAAATTATGTCATGGGTTTGGAAGCTTCTGATAGGCTAATTGACATCATTTGAGTCAATTGGAGGTGTACCTGTGGATGTATTTCAAGGCCTACCTTCAAACTCAGTGCCTCTTTGCTTGACATCATGGGAAAATCAAAAGAAATAACCCAAGACCACAGAAAAAAAAAATTGTAGACCACAAGTCTGGTTCATCCTTGGGAGCAATTTCCAAACACCTGAAGGTACCACGTTCATCTGTACAAACAATAGTATGCAAGTATAAACACCATGGGACCACGCAGCCGTCATACCGCTCAGGAAGGAGACACATTCTGTCTCCTAGAGATGAATGTACTGTAGTGCAAAAAGTGCAAATCAATCCCAGAACAACAGCAAAGGACCTTGTGAAGATGTTGAAGGAAACAGGTTCGAAAGTATCTATATCCACAGTTAAACGAGTCCTATATCGACAACCTGAAAGGCCACTCAGCAAGGAAGAAGCCACTGCTCCAAAACCGCAATAAAAAAGCCAGACTACGGTTTGCAACTGCACATGGAGACATTGATGGTACTTTTTGGTTCTTCCAAATGGACAATGACCCCAAGCATACTTCCAAAGTTGTGGCAAAATGGCTTAAGGACAACAAAGTCAAGGTATTGGATGGCCATCACAAAGCCCTGACCTCAATCCTATAGGAACCTGACTCAGTTACACCAGCTCAGTCAGGAGGAATGGGCCAAAATTCACCCAACTTATTGTAGGAAGCTTGTGGAAGGATACCCAAAACATTGGACTCAAGTTAAACAATTTAAAGGCAATGCTACTAAATACTAATTGAGTGTATGTAACTTTTGACCCACTGGGATTGTGATGAAAGAAATAAAAGCTGAAATGAATCAATCATTCTCTACTATTATTCAGACATTTCACATTCTTAAAATAAAGTGATGATCCTAACTGACCTAAAACAGGGAATTTTTACTAGGATTAAATGTCAGGAATTGTGAAAAAAAACGAGTTTAAATGTATTTGGCTAAAGTGTATGTAAACTTCCAACTTCAACTGTATGTCCTATGTGGGGTTGCAATATTCTGGTAATTTCCCCCAAATTCCCTGGTTTTCCAGAAATCCCAGTTGGAGCACTCCGGAATTCCTGTTTATTCTCGCCATGATTCCGGGAATCTTCCAACTAGGATTTCTGAAAACCCTTTTGGGAGTTTTAGTACCATGTATCTAATCTGTGTACTTACGGGCTTCAAACTCGCTGAGGAGTAACAGCCTCTCTGACTGTGTCCGTTCCGTTGTGACTTTCTGGTGAAGACACAGACAAAGCAGAACACATTTAGGGGGAATTGATCCACACACACACACACACACACACACACACACACACACACACACCCATCCACCAACCCACCCACACACAGACCCATCCACCAACCCATCCACACACAGACCCATCCACACACAGACCCATCCACACACAGACCCATCCACCAACCCACCCACACACAGACCCATCCACACACAGACCCATCCACCAACCCACCCACACACAGACCCATCCACCAACCCACCCACACACAGACCCATCCACCAACCCACCCACACACAGACCCATCCACCAACCCACCCACACACAGACCCATCCACCAACCCACCCACACACAGACCCATCCACCAACCCACACAGACCCATCCACCAACCCACATAGACCCATCCACCAACCCACACACAGACCCATCCACCAACCCACACACAGACCCATCCACCAACCCACACACAGACCCATCCACCAACCCACACAGACCCATCCACCAACCCACACAGACCCATCCACCAACCCACACACAGACCCACCTGTTTCATGATGATCCTGGCCACCAGTCTGACGGTCTCTGACGGACACCAGTTGTCCCCATAGGAACACATGGCTGTACACTCCAACTTGTGCATCGGCCAGTCTCCCTTCTACAGGTGTGTGTAAAGAAAGCAGACAGAACATATTAGAGACGTGCTTCACTCAAGGACACAAAATGCAAGTCTGCAGGCAAGCCATCTGATGTGTGCCCCACTTGCCTTGGCAAACAAACTACTATCTATTCAAAACGGTTTCTGACAGAGAGACAGAGGCATGAAAGATCGTCATAGCAACCACCAGAACTATTTGTCTGATTCACATATTCCTAAATGATGTAATTATTATTATTTTAGCAGAAGTTGTTATCCAGACTTCTTCAGTATATATGGCCTATTCTGGAATCAAATCCACAACCCCCACCTGTTCCTGGAGAGATACCCTCCTGTAGGTTTACACTCCAAACCTAGTTGTAACTAACCTGGTTCATCTAATCAACCAGCTTATTATTACGATCAGGTGAACTAGATTAAGGTTGGAATGAAAACCTACAGGAGGGTAGCTCTCCAGGAACAGGGTTGGAGAGCCCTGGTTTAAACCTACAGGAGGGTAGCTCCCCAGGAACAGGGTTGGAGAGCCCTGATTTAAACCTACAGGAGGCTAGCTCTCCAGGAACAGGGTTGGAGAGCCCTGGTTTAAACCTACAGGAGGGTAGCTCCCCAGGAACAGGGTTGGAGAGCCCTGATTTAAACCTACAGGAGGGTAGCTCTCCAGGAACAGGGTTGGAGAGCCCTGGTTTAAACCTACAGGAGGGTAGCTCCCAGGAACAGGGTTGGAGTTAACCTACAGGAGGGTATCTCTCCGGGAACAGGGTTGGAGAGCCCTGGTTTAAACCTACAGGAGGGTAGCTCTCCAGGAACAGGGTTGGAGAGCCCTGGTTTAAACCTACAGGATGGTAGCAGACCACCGGTAACCCAACGCCCGCCTCAGACCACCGCTAAGCCAACGCCTGCCTCAGACCACCGCTAAGCCAACGCCTGCCTCAGACCACCGCTAAGCCAACGCCTGCCTCAGACCACCGCTAAGCCAACGCCTGCCTCAGACCACCGCTAAGCTAACGCCTGCCTCAGACCACCGCTAAGCTAACGCCTGCCTCAGACCACCGCTAAGCTAACGCCTGCCTCAGACCACCGCTAAGCTAACGCCTGCCTCAGACCACTGCTAACCCAACGCCTGCCTCAGACCACCGCTAACCTAACGCCTGCCTCAGACCACTGCTAACCCAACGCCTGCCTCAGACCACCGCTAACCTAACGCCTGCCTCAGACCACTGCTAACCCAACGCCTGCCTCAGACCACCGCTAAGCCAACGCCTGCCTCAGACCACCGCTAAGCCAACGCCTGCCTCAGACCACCGCTAACCCAACGCCTGCCTCAGACCACTGCTAACCCAACGCCTGCCTCAGACCACTCCAACAGCTAAGTGTGTCTTTAGATGCTGTTCTTCCTCCCTCCCACGACACTTTATACACAGATCTCCGCTAAACATGGATAAACCAATGCGATTCTTTCTGTGACCGGGGGAGGAGCCAGACCTCCATCTCCATGGAAACCACACACACCCATCGACTCTCCCGATCTTACTCAGACAAAGGGAAATCAACCCTGGGGGAGATCTTGTGGAATGCACTGTTAGCATTCAAGACTAACCGATTTACGTTTTGACAATCCATCCTGGGAATCAGAGGGAAGAATTCACTGCAGGGAAAAGCTGTAAAAAAAAAGACATGACTTTCCTGGACTGAGAACTGAGAGAGAGGCAACAACTGACATACAAGTCAATATACACCTAGTACGTTATTCATTTCCTCTGAAAGTGGCGCTGCGATTGTGTAAAAGTGGTGGAAGTCGATGAGGAGATCGTAAGACGTCAAGTCTAATTTACAAACCCACTATCAATTACTATCCCCGGCAACATCCACACCGAATGCTAATTGGTAGCCTATTTCATGTCTATTCCTGGTTGGTGATCTCTATAGTTTCAGGGTTGTGAAAGCCTGTGTTGACATAGTCCTCTCCCATTCAATCTCTTTATGAAGAAGATCATATGATTTGCCCAAGTCCTGTAAATGTATTTCCCAGAAGCCCATTCATATTGATCTGCAAGAGCCTCTCACCTCAATAGCTGTGTTGTATCCGGTCCTGATATCGCATCTTTTAACTACCTCATTTTTTCAACTTAGTCTAGTAAATAAAACAATTTAATTAATTATTTGTGGCCTTGAAGTCATTTGGGTTTTTGCAGCTCCAGAGCTAACGACTATTCAGAATGAAAACATAGTAATTGACAGTTGATTATACCAATTGTTGATACAGTAGTGATTCATGATCATTGCACAGGTGCACCTTGTGCTGGGACAATAAAAGGCCACTCAAATGTGCACTTTTGTCACAACACAATGCCACAGATGTCTCAAGTTTTGAATTTGGCAGTAAGTCCACCCGACCTCACGTGTAACCCCGCCAGCCCAGGACCTCCACATCTGGCTTCTTCACCTGTGGGATCGTCAGAGAACAGCCACCCAGACAGCTGATGAAACTCTGGGTTTGCACAGCCAAAGAACTTCTGCAACAAGCTCATCTGTATGCTCGTTGTTCTCACCAGGGTCTTGATCTGACTGCAGTTTGGTGTCATAACCGACTTCAATTGGCAAATGCTCACCTTCGATGTCCACTGGCATTCTGGGAATGTTCACGGATGAATCCCGGCAAGATGGAGTCGTGTGGGGGAGCGGTTTGCTGATGTTTATGTTGTGAACAGAGTGCCCCATGGTGGCGATGGGGTTATGGTATAGGCAGACATACGCTACGGACAACAAACACAATTGCATTTTATCGATGGCAATTTGAATTCACAGAGATACCGTGACGAGATCCTGAGGCCCATTGTCGTGCCATTCATCCACCGCCATCACCTCATGTTTCAGCATGATAATGCACGGCCCCATGTCGCAAAGATCTGTACACAATTCCTGGAAGCTGAACATTTTACAGTTCTTACATGGCCTGCATACTCACCAGATGTTAACCATTGAGCATGTTTGGGATGCTCTGGATTGATGTGTACGACAGCATTTTCCAGTTCCCGCCAATTTCCAGCAACTTCGTACAGCCTTTGAAGACGACTGGGACATTCAACAGGCCACAATCAACAGCCTGATCAACTCTGTGTAGGAGATGTGTCACGCTGCATGAAGCAAATGGTCACACCAGATACGGACTGGTTTTCTGATCCACGCCTCTACCTTTTAAGGTATCTGTGACCAACAAGATGCATATCTGTATTTCCCAGTCATGTGAAATCCATAGATAAAAATTAATTAGGCCCTTTCAATTGACTTATTTCCTTATATGAACTGTAACTCAGTAAAATCTTTGACATGGTTGCATATTGCATTTTATATTTTTGTTCAGTTAACCTGCAGCACTCCAGGAACTGAGTTGCCTAGCCCTGTCCTACAGAGGAAGGCCCAGAGCTTCCTACTTTCAGAGGAAGGCCCAGCGCTGTTGAACACAGCTCTTGTTTCAGAGTAAGGCCCAGCGCTGTTGAACGCAGCTCTAGTTTCAGAGGAAGGCCCAGCGCTGTTGAACGCAGCTCTAGTTTCAGAGGAAGGCCCAGCGCTGTTGAACGCAGCTCTAGTTTCAGAGGAAGGCCCAGCGCTGTTGAACGCAGCTCTAGTTTCAGAGGAAGGCCCAGCGCTGTTGAACGCAGCTCTAGTTTCAGAGGAAGGCCCAGCGCTGTTGAACGCAGCTCTAGTTTCAGAGGAAGGCCCAGCGCTGTTGAAAGCAGCTCTAGTTTCAGAGGAAGGCCCAGCGCTGTTGAACGCAGCTCTAGTTTCAGAGGAAGGCCCAGCGCTGTTGAACGCAGCTCTAGTTTCAGAGGAAGGCCCAGTGCTGTTGAACGCAGCTCTAGTTTCAGAGGAAGGCCCAGCGCTGTTGAACGCAGCTCTAGTTTCAGAGGAAGGCCCAGCGCTGTTGAACGCAGCTCTAGTTTCAGAGGAAGGCCCAGCGCTGTTGAACGCAGCTCTAGTTTCAGAGGAAGGCCCAGAGCTGTTGAACGCAGCCTAGTAGTTGTGTTACACCGGTTGTGTGGGTTCAATATGACCTTTCCTTAGGGGGATCCATTTCTCTGGAACACACACACACACACACACACACACACACACACACCTTCCCTGGGGACTCATTTATAAACGTTGTGTACTTAAAAAATATATATATATTATAAATGTATATATTATTATATAAAAAGATATACTCCAAAACACGCATGCGCCAGTTCAGGGAAAAAGTTGGCATTTATCAAAAGTGAAATTGACGAGATCAATTGTGTTTTGCTCTATGGTCTTTAGACCGTACGCAGGCAGTAGTCTAATGTTTAGTGAAAATGATCACATGCTTATTCATTACAACAACAAAACAACAGGTAAATAAGATGCGATCCTTCGCCACTATTTTCTAGCATTTTTTTTGCACTCTAAAATAGTTTGAAATAAGCCAAGGAATCCATTTCATTTTCCACGATCATTGCGGAATAAATTTCTCCTCTTTTTCTGACTGTGATGGTTTCAGAGTCACGAAGTAGCCTAAAGGCCCGACAATGTCCCAGCTTCTCATTGAATTCAAACCCACTTTACGGTAGGAAAAATTGACTTCCAAGTATTTTTATCTCTATTCGATCCGGAGCGCAGTTGTTTTTTTAAACGGTAGAACAGAAGATTCCCATTTGTGTTTTTGTAGACGTCTGAATAATGTCTCAATGAAATATTGTTTACTTTCGAAAACATAGGCTATTTTTATAACCATTAAAGAATGTACGTTGTATTTCATATTCTTATTCCTTGTGTGTTTTTCTAGTAAAACATCACTATTGATTATTGTATTGTTAGGTTTAGAGTTTGTAAAAAGGCATTTCACTGTGCATGTGACATTAAAACTGAAACTATTAAAACCCATCACCTTTTCTGGCCGTTAGGCTAAAGCTTCTTCTAGCATATGAACTATAACAAATGACCATCTCTCATTTCATTGGCCCTATTAGGGAGGCTGTTATTTACAGTATTTTGCTCTGTGCAACCGATAGAGAGCGCGGCTTATAATAGACAGTACCTTTTTAACAGATGAACAGACAGTTGGATCTTTTGCTTTGAAGTGTGTAGGCTACCACTGTAAGCAGGCCTACTGTAAACAGGCCTACTGTAGTTTTGTTCTTTTGTTGGGGGAATTATACATACTAGAAAAAGGTTTCAGTTCAATTTGCGGTCAGCGCAGCATATTTAGGTTCAGGAAAAAGTAAACGCAAAACATTAGTGAATTCAAACGATCTGTAATTGTTTATTGAATTACAACGTAGTGCTTTCAGAAAGTATTCAGACCCCTTGACTTAAAAAAAAAAATATTATAGCATTATTCTAAATGGAGTAATCAATCTACACACACTCACACACTACCCCATAATTACAAAGCAAAAACAGGTTGACATTTTTGCTAATTTATTAAAAATAAAAAAATATCACATTTACATAATTATTCAGACCAGTCACTCAGTACTTTGTTGAAGCACCTTTGGCAGCGATTACAGCCTCCAGTCTTCTTGGGTATGACGATACAAACTTGGCACACCTGTATTTGGGGGAGTTTCTCCCATTCTTATTGCTGCCGCCACCACCATGCTTCACCGTCGGGATGGTGTTGGTGTTTTCCTCCAGACATGACGCTTGGTTCGATCAGACCGGAGAATCTTGTTTCTCACGGTCTGAGAGTCTTCAGATGCATTTTCGCAAACTCCAAGCGGCCTGTCATGTGCCTTTTACTGAGGAGTGGATTCCGTCTGGCCACTCTGCCTTAAAGGCCTGATTGGTGGAGAGTTGCAGGGATGGGAGACCCTTCCAGAAGGACAACCATCTCAAAAAAGGAACTCTAGAGGTCTGTCAGAGTGACCATCTGGTTCCTGGTCACCTCCAAGACCAAGGCCCTTCTCCCCCAGTTACTCAGTTTGGCTGGGCGGCCAGCTCTAGGAATACTTTTGGTGGATCCAAACTACTTTAATTAAAAATATAAAAAAATAGAGGCCACTGTGTTCTTGGGGACCTTCAATGCTGCAGAAATGTTTTGGTACCCTTCCTCAGATCTGTGCCTCGACACAATCCTGTCTCGGAGCTCTACGGACAATTCCTTCGACCTCATGGCTTGGTTTTTGCTCTGACATGCACTGTCAACTATGAGACCTGGTGTCTGCCTTCCCAAATCATGTCTATATCAATTGAATTTACCATAGATGGACTCCAATCAAGTTGTAGAAACATCTCAGGGATGATCAATGGAAACAGGATGCACCTGAGCTCAATTTCAAGTCTCATAGCAAAGGGTCTGAAATACTTTTGTAAATAAGGTATGGGGTTAAAAACTAAAAAATAAGTGCTTTGTAATTATGGGGCATTGTGGGTAGATTACTGAGGAAAAAAAATAAATGCAATCCATTTTAGAATAAGACTAACAAAATGTGGAAAACATCCAGAGGTCTGAATACTTTCCTAAGGCACTCTATGTGTGACTCGTTTAAGGAAACTAAGCTATGTCACACGTCACTACTTCACAGGAGAGGCACAGTTGAACATAAACAAATGTGTCATCAAAATTAGTTTATTTTGGGCAGAAATGCCTTCTGGAACATGCGAACTTTCATGTGCCTTAATAACAAACTTGTATTCCATCTGTAAATATGAATAAAATGATTAAATTACGAGCCTAGTTGGTTTAGCCACTGAAAAAGTCAGGAACCTTCGCTTGCCATGATTGGCTGAGATAATGAGTGGGCTGGACATGCTGGGAGAGGAGTTTGGATTGGTCTGCGGTGTAGCATGCTCTGTGAGCTCTTCTGTATGTGTTGATAGTCCGGTCTACCGCAACCTTTTTTTGAAAAGATATAACATTAGCCATCAAGAACTACAAAAGTTTCTCTACTTTTCTCAACCACATTGATGCCCTGAATTTAGCAGGCTCTATCGCCTACCCAAAAGACTCCACTTACGACGGATTATTGCGTGACCCATCAAATTAGCCTGGTGTGTCTGGCGGTGATTACGGCCATCTATTGTTTTTCATGAACATGTGTACATGTCTAGACCATAGTGACCCATCAAATTAGCCTGGTGTGTCTGGCGGTGATTACGGCCATCTATTGTTTTTCATGAACATGTGTACATGTCTAGACCATAGTGACCCATCAAATTAGCCTGGTGTGTCTGGCGGTGATTACGGCCATCTATTGTTTTTCATGAACATGTGTACATGTCTAGACCATAGTGACCCATCCACTTAGTTAGATGTGGCTGAGGGGGTGATTATAGCATGCTCTTCACATGACCCATCAACGTAGACAGGGTAGCCTAGTGGTTAGAGCGTTGGACTAGTAACCGGAAGGTTGCAAGTTCAAACCCCCGAGCCGACAAGGTACAAATCTGTCGTTCTGCCCCTGAACAAGGCAGTTAACCCACTGGTTCTAGGCCGTTATTGAAAATAAGAATTTGTTCTTAACTGACTTGCCTGGTTAAATAAAAGGTCAAATATATTTTTTTTAAAGACAAGTGTGTTGGTTAAACTTCATCTAATAATTACGAAATATTTGTTATCTGTACACTTTGTTTTTGATATTGCTACCCATGTACACCCTCTATTGTCTGCAGGTGACAAGTGAACTTAGATTTAAAATAGTATGCGTTTACCACATGACCGCACATGTGAACCCTTAAAGAGATGGGTGGGGCTCAGGCTTAAGAGGGTGTGAACCCTTAAAGAGATGGGTGGGGCTCAGGCTTAAGAGGGTGTGAACCCTTAAAGAGATGGGTGGGGCTCAGGCTTAAGAGGGTGTGAACCCTTAAAGAGATGGGTGGGGCTCAGGCTTAAGAGGGTGTGAACCCTTAAAGAGATGGGTGGGGCTCAGGCTTAAGAGGGTGTGAACGATGCTGAAAGAAAGGGTGTAGACAGAAGAGGTCTCCACCCCAAAAAAACAATTCAAGGGCAATTTCTCTCAAAACTGAGGTTAGAAGTTTATCAACTTTCAACAACTTTTTCCTGTTGTTCCTCAACTGCAGATATACAATTTTCTAGCTCTAAATCTTTACTTTTATCCAATGTAAAAATCACAAATTGAAAATGTTCCTACATAAGACCGAATCAAGGCGGTTGGTCACAAATGTGGAAAAAGTCATGCATACAAATATACAGCACATGGAAAACACAAGATGGTGGTTTCCTGTTCCTGTTTTATGGACAGAGTAGCTAAGGTGTGGGATTAAAACCTCCTGTTCTATAATAGTTAGTACTTATACATGCTACAGTGTGTTTTCAGTCCTATCTAACCAGATATAATGTATATCAAATGACTTTATTCTTGCTATGTAAGGACTGTGGAAAAACTAAATGTGTGTAGACTGTAACAAAATAAAAAGCTTAAAACAACTGAGATCGTGGATGGGACCAAAGTTTGCAACACATTTTTTTTGAACTATGTTAAAAATGTCTAAAATATGCTAAATGCTAAAGGTTTGCTAATTTTGTAGCCAGGTAGCTATCTAGTTAAGTACTTAGCTTCTTGCTAAATCAAGCGTCGCTTGTTTAACAGCAGAGATCAAGAGCCTTGCCGTCTAATATTTGTTTGTTTTTTTGGCGTGCAGCAAACTGTGAGTAGCCTTTTTTTGTTACTTGTATAACTTTATGAGCTGGGATGTACTGCAAATAGTTTAGGTCAGAGATTGTATAAAAATGGATCATAATGCGCTAGCATTAGCATTTGCTATGGGATTTGACATGTACTTGTTAGCGTTGCTAACATTCGGTTCTCAGAGGATCAGTGGGGTTTGAAAATTAGCACCCTTTGTCTTCAGTGCCTGAATTACCGAATATCCTGGGGATGTTACAAGGTCAACATTACAGTATTCACACACTGTCATATAGTAAGCATAGTAACCACAAACACACTATACCTGGCAGTCAATCTCACAGTAGTAAGCTTGTTTACACTTTCCACATTTGGAGAGGCCTTCCTTCCTGCAGAGAGAGAGAGAGAGAGAGAGGGGAGATAGGAGAGGGAGGAGAGAGAGAGAGGAGAGAGAGAGAGAGAGAGAGAGAAAGAGGAGAGATAGGAGAGGGAGTAGAAAGGAATGGGGGGGAGGAGAGAAGAGAGAGAGAGGAGAGAATGTGAAATTTTGTTGTTGAAAGTTGATATGAGAGAGACATCAAGGATAGTAAGATATTACCTACACACCAAGCTCTCGCTGTCTCACACACACACACACACACACACACTCTCTAGTGTGGGTTCACATCCATCTCTCTTAAGGGCAGATGGTGCAAAGAAAGGTCACTTTTCTATATATATATAAATATATAAATAGTCCTGGGCATGTCTCCAGAAACAAGTGAGGCTGTGGTGTGTGGGTCCGTGTGTGTAGGCTACATATAAAAAGGCCTGTCCTAGAGAGTCAGGAATGCCACTACTAAAGCAGGTTCCGCTTCGGTCTCTTAGCCTCACGGTGTGTCACAAACTAAAGCAGGTTCCGCTCCAGTCTCTCAGCCTCACAACAAACTAAAGCAGGTTCCGCTCCAGTCTCTCAGCCTCACAACAAACTAAAGCAGGTTCCGCTCCAGTCTCTCAGCCTCACAACAAACTAAAGCAGGTTCCGCTCCAGTCTCTCAGCCGCACAACAAACTAAAACAGGTTCCGCTCCAGTCTCTCAGCCTCACAACAAACTAAAGCAGGTTCCGCTCCAATCTCTCAGCCTCACAACAAACTAAAGCAGGTTCCGCTCCAGTCTCTCAGCCTCACAACAAACTAAAGCAGGTTCCGCTCTGGTCTCTTAGCCTCACGGTGTGTCACAAACTAAAGCAGGTTCCGCTCTGGTCTCTCAGCCTCACGTTGTGTCACAAACTAAAACATGTTCCGTTCCGGTCTCTCAGCCTCACGTTGTGTCACAAACTAAAACAGGTTGCGCTCCGGTCTCTCAGCCTCACAACAAACTAAAGCAGGTTCCGCTCCAGTCTCTCAGCCTCACAACAAACTAAAGCAGGTTCCGCTCCAGTCTCTCAGCCTCACAACAAACTAAAGCAGGTTCCGCTCCAGTCTCTCAGCCTCACAACAAACTAAAGCAGGTTCCGCTCCGGTCTCTCAGCCTCACGTTGTGTCACAACAAACTAAAGCAGGTTCCGCTTCGGTCTCTCAGCCTCACGGTGTGTCACAAACTAAAACAGGTTCTGCTCCGGTCTCTCAGCCTCACGGTATGTCACAACAAACTAAAACAGGTTCTGCTCCGGTCTCTTAGCCTCACGGTGTGTCACAACAAACTAAAACAGGTTCCACTCCGGTCTCTCAGCCTCACGGTGTGTCACAACAAACTAAAACAGGTTCCACTCCGGTCTCTCAGCCTCACAACAAACTAAAGCAGGTTCTGCTCCGGTCTCTCAGCCTCACAACAAACTAAAGCAGGTTCTGCTCCGGTCTCTCAGCCTCACGGTGTGTCACAACAAACTAAAGCAGGTTCCGCTCCGGTCTCTCAGCCTCACAACAAAATAAAGCAGGTTCTGCTCCAGTCTCTCAGCCTCACGGTGTGTCACAACAAACTAAAGCAGGTTCCGCTCCGGTCTCTCAGCCTCACAACAAACTAAAACAGGTTCCGCTCCAATCTCTCAGCCGCACAACAAACTAAAGCAGGTTCCGCTCTGGTCTCTCAGCCTCACAACAAACTAAAGCAGGTTCCGCTCCAGTCTCTCAGCCTCACAACAAACTAAAGCAGGTTCTGCTCCGGTCTCTCAGCCTCACAACAAAATAAAGCAGGTTCTGCTCCAGTCTCTCAGCCTCACGGTGTGTCACAACAAACTAAAGCAGGTTCCGCTCCGGTCTCTCAGCCTCACAACAAACTCACAGGTTGCTGTCACAACAAACTAAAACAGGTTCCGCTCTGGTCTCTCAGCCTCACGGTGTGTCACAACAAACTAAAACAGGTTCCGCTCCGGTCTCTCAGCCTCACAACAAACTAAAGCAGGTTCCGCTCTGGTCTCTCAGCCTCACAACAAACTAAAGCAGGTTCCGCTCCAGTCTCTCAGCCTCACAACAAACTAAAGCAGGTTCCGCTCTGGTCTCTTAGCCTCACGGTGTGTCACAAACTAAAGCAGGTTCCGCTCTGGTCTCTCAGCCTCACGTTGTGTCACAAACTAAAGCAGGTTCCGCTCCGGTCTCTCAGCCTCAAAACAAACTAAAAGCAGGTCTCTCAGCCTCCACGTTGTGTCACTCAGGTTCCGCTCCGGTCTCTCAGCCTCACGTTGTGTCACAAACTAAAACAGGTTCCGCTCCGGTCTCTCAGCCTCACGGTGTGTCACAACAAACTAAAAAGCCGGTCTCTCAGCCTCACAACAAACTAAAACAGGTTCCGCTCCGGTCTCTCAGCCTCACAACAAACTAAAGCAGGTTCCGCTCCAGTCTCTCAGCCTCACAACAAACTAAAGCAGGTTCCGCTCTGGTCTCTTAGCCTCACGGTGTGTCACAAACTAAAGCAGGTTCCGCTCTGGTCTCCAGCCTCACGGTGTCACAAACTCAGCCTCACAACAAACTAAAGCAGGTTCCGCTCTGGTCTCTCAGCCTCACAACAAACTAAAGCAGGTTCTGCTCCGGTCTCTCAGCCTCACGTTGTGTCACAAACTAAAACAGGTTCCGCTCCGGTCTCTCAGCCTCACGGTGTGTCACAACAAACTAAAACAGGTTCCGCTCCGGTCTCTCAGCCTCACAACAAACTAAAGCAGGTTCCGCTCCAGTCTCTCAGCCTCACAACAAACTAAAGCAGGTTCCGCTCCGGTCTCTTACCCTCACGGTGTGTCACAAACTAAAGCAGGTTCCGCTCTGGTCTCTCAGCCTCACGTTGTGTCACAAACTAAAGCAGGTTCCGCTCTGGTCTCTCAGCCTCACGTTGTGTCACAAACTAAAGCAGGTTCTGCTCCGGTCTCTTAGCCTCACGGTGTGTCAAAACTAAAGCAGGTTCCGCTCCGGTCTCTCAGCCTCACGGTGTGTCACAAACTAAAGCAGGTTCTGCTCCGGTCTCTCAGCCTCACGGTGTGTCACAACAAACTAAAACAGGTTCCGCTCCGGTCTCTCAGCCTCACGGTGTGTCACAACAAACTAAAGCAGGTTCTGCTCCGGTCTCTCAGCCTCACAACAAACTAAAAACAGGTTCCGCTCTGGTCTCTCAGCTTCACGTTGTGTCACAAACTAAAGCAGGTTCCGCTCTGGTCTCTCAGCCTCACGTTGTGTCACAAACTAAAGCAGGTTCCGCTCCGGTCTCTTAGCCTCACGGTGTGTCACAAACTAAAGCAGGTTCTGCTCCCGTCTCTCAGCCTCACGGTGTGTCACAACAAACTAAAACAGGTTCCACTCCGGTCTCTCAGCCTCACGGTGTGTCACAACAAACTAAAACAGGTTCCACTCCGGTCTCTCAGCCTCACGGTGTGTCACAACAAACTAAAGCAGGTTCTGCTCCGGTCTCTCAGGTTCAGGTTCTGCTCCGGTCTCTCAGCCTCACGGTGTGTCACAACAAACTAAAGCAGGTTCCGCTCTGGTCTCTCAGCCTCACAACAAACTAAAGCAGGTTCTGCTCCGGTCTCTCAGCCTCACAACAAACTAAAGCAGGTTCTGCTCCAGTCTCTCAGCCTCACGGTGTGTCACAACAAACTAAAGCAGGTTCCGCTCTGGTCTCTTAGCCTCACGGTGTGTCACAAACTAAAGCAGGTTCCGCTCTGGTCTCTCAGCCTCACGTTGTGTCACAAACTAAAGCAGGTTCCGCTCCGGTCTCTTACCCTCACGGTGTGTCACAAACTAAAACTAAAGCAGCCTCACGTTGTGTCACAAACTAAAGCAGGTTCCGCTCCGGTCTCTCAGCCTCACGGTGTGTCACAAACTAAACAGGTTCCGCTCCGGTCTCTCAGCCTCACGGTGTGTCACAACAAACTAAAAGCAGGTTCCGCTCCGGTCTCTCAGCCTCACAACAAACTAAAGCAGGTTCAGCTCTGGTCTCAGCTCACAACAAACCAGGTTCCGCTCCAGTCTCTCAGCCTCACAACAAACTAAAGCAGGTTCCGCTCTGGTCTCTTAGCCTCACGGTGTGTCACAAACTAAAGCAGGTTCCGCTCTGGTCTCTCAGCCTCACGTTGTGTCACAACAAACTAAAGCAGGTTCCGCTCCAGTCTCTCAGCCTCACAACAAACTAAAGCAGGTTCCGCTCTGGTCTCTCAGCCTCACGTTGTGTCACAAACTAAAGCAGGTTCCGCTCCGGTCTCTCAGCCTCACGTTGTGTCACAAACTAAAACAGGTTCCGCTCCGGTCTCTCAGCCTCACGGTGTGTCACAACAAACTAAAACAGGTTCCGCTCCGGTCTCTCAGCCTCACAACAAACTAAAGCAGGTTCCGCTCCAGTCTCTCAGCCTCACAACAAACTAAAGCAGGTTCCGCTCCGGTCTCTTACCCTCACGGTGTGTCACAAACTAAAGCAGGTTCCGCTCTGGTCTCTCAGCCTCACGTTGTGTCACAAACTAAAGCAGGTTCCGCTCTGGTCTCTCAGCCTCACGTTGTGTCACAAACTAAAGCAGGTTCCGCTCCGGTCTCTTAGCCTCACGGTGTGTCAAAACTAAAGCAGGTTCCGCTCCGGTCTCTTAGCCTCACGGTGTGTCACAAACTAAAGCAGGTTCTGCTCCGGTCTCTCAGCCTCACGGTGTGTCACAACAAACTAAAACAGGTTCCGCTCCGGTCTCTCAGCCTCACGGTGTGTCACAACAAACTAAAGCAGGTTCTGCTCCGGTCTCTCAGCCTCACAACAAACTAAAAACAGGTTCCGCTCTGGTCTCTCAGCTTCACGTTGTGTCACAAACTAAAGCAGGTTCCGCTCTGGTCTCTCAGCCTCACGTTGTGTCACAAACTAAAGCAGGTTCCGCTCCGGTCTCTTAGCCTCACGGTGTGTCACAAACTAAAGCAGGTTCTGCTCCGTCTCTCAGCCTCACGGTGTGTCACAACAAACTAAAGCAGGTTCCGCTCCGGTCTCTCAGCCTCACGGTGTGTCACAACAAACTAAAACAGGTTCCACTCCGGTCTCTCAGCCTCACGGTGTGTCACAACAAACTAAAGCAGGTTCTGCTCCGGTCTCTCAGCCTCACAACAAACTAAAGCAGGTTCTGCTCCGGTCTCTCAGCCTCACGGTGTGTCACAACAAACTAAAGCAGGTTCCGCTCTGGTCTCTCAGCCTCACAACAAACTAAAGCAGGTTCTGCTCCGGTCTCTCAGCCTCACAACAAACTAAAGCAGGTTCTGCTCCAGTCTCTCAGCCTCACGGTGTGTCACAACAAACTAAAGCAGGTTCCGCTCCGGTCTCTCAGCCTCACAACAAACTAAAGCAGGTTCTGCTCCAGTCTCTCAGCCTCACAACAAACTAAAGCAGGTTCCGCTCCAATCTCTCAGCCGCACAACAAACTAAAACAGGTTCCGCTCTGGTCTCTCAGCCTCACGGTGTGTCACAACAAACTAAAACAGGTTCCGCTCCGGTCTCTCAGCCTCACAACAAACTAAAGCAGGTTCCGCTCCAGTCTCTCAGCCTCACAACAAACTAAAGCAGGTTCCGCTCTGGTCTCTCAGCCTCACGTTGTGTCACAAACTAAAGCAGGTTCCGCTCCGGTCTCTTACCCTCACGGTGTGTCACAAACTAAAGCAGGTTCCGCTCTGGTCTCTCAGCCTCACGTTGTGTCACAAACTAAAGCAGGTTCCGCTCCGGTCTCTCAGCCTCACGTTGTGTCACAAACTAAAACAGGTTCCGCTCCGGTCTCTCAGCCTCACGGTGTGTCACAACAAACTAAAACAGGTTCCGCTCCGGTCTCTCAGCCTCACAACAAACTAAAGCAGGTTCCGCTCCAGTCTCTCAGCCTCACAACAAACTAAAGCAGGTTCCGCTCCGGCCTCTTAGCCTCACGGTGTGTCACAAACTAAAGCAGGTTCCGCTCTGGTCTCTCAGCCTCACGTTGTGTCACAAACTAAAGCAGGTTCCGCTCCGGTCTCTTAGCCTCACGGTGTGTCACAAACTAAAGCAGGTTCCGCTCCGGTCTCTCAGCCTCACGGTGTGTCACAAACTAAAGCAGGTTCTGCTCCGGTCTCTTAGCCTCACGGTGTGTCACAAACTAAAGCAGGTTCTGCTCCGGTCTCTCAGCCTCACGGTGTGTCACAACAAACTAAAACAGGTTCCGCTCCGGTCTCTCAGCCTCACGGTGTGTCACAACAAACTAAAGCAGGTTCTGTTCCGGTCTCTCAGCCTCACAACAAACTAAAACAGGTTCCGCTCTGGTCTCTCAGCCTCACGTTGTGTCACAAACTAAAGCAGGTTCCGCTCTGGTCTCTCAGCCTCACGTTGTGTCACAAACTAAAGCAGGTTCCGCTCCGGTCTCTTAGCCTCACGGTGTGTCACAAACTAAAGCAGGTTCTGCTCCGGTCTCTCAGCCTCACGGTGTGTCACAACAAACTAAAACAGGTTCCGCTCCGGTCTCTCAGCCTCACGGTGTGTCACAACAAACTAAAGCAGGTTCCGCTTTGGGCTCTCAGCCTCACAACAAACTAAAGCAGGTTCTGTTCCGGTCTATCAGCCTCACAACAAACTAAAGCAGGTTCTGCTCCGGTCTCTCAGCCTCACAACAAACTAAAGCAGGTTCTGCTCCGGTCTCTCAGCCTCACAACAAACTAAAGCAGGTTCCGCTCCACTCTCCGTCTCAGCCTGTAGCCTTCAGACCAAACAAGACCAGGGCTGGGTCAATATAATTACAATAAATTCAGAAACTAAACCAAATTCCAAATCTTCCTCGTTGAGAAGCATTGAAGAGAATTGGGATTTCAGGGTACTTTCAGGGTACAACAAGTGTGTGGTTAAAATTGGCAAAAACCACACACACATATTTCTTCACACAGGGCGGTGTGGTGAGACAGGGATGCAACTTAAGCCCCACCCTCTTCAACATATATATCAACAAATTGGCGCGGGCACTAGAACAGTCTGCAGCACCCTGCCTCACCTTACTAGAATCTGAAGTGAAATGTCTACTGTTTGCTGATGATCTGGTGCTTCTGTCACCAACCAAGAAGGACCTACAGCAGCACCTAGACCTTCTGCACAGATTCTGTCAGACCTGGGCCTGACAGTAAATCTCAGTAAGACAAACATAACGGTTTTCCTAAAAGGTCCAGTTGCCAAGACCACAAATACAAATTCCATCTAGAAACCGTTGCCCAAGAGCACACAAAAAACGATACATACCTCGGCCTAAACATCAGCACCACAGGTAACTTCCACAAAGCTGTGAACGAGCTGAGAGACAAGGCAAGAAGGGCATTCTATGCCATCAAAAGGAACATAAATTTCAACATACCAATTAGGATCTGGCAAAAAAGATACTTGAATTCGTTATAGAACCCATTGCGGTCTGTGGTCCGCTCACCAACCAAGAATTCACAAAATGACATACACCCAATTGAGACTCTGCATGCCGAATTATACCAAAAATTATCCTCAAATAATGCATGATACCCGCCAATTATCAAAATCTAGAAAAGAGACGTTAAATTCTACAACCACCTAAAAGGAAGCGATTCCCAAACCTTCCATAACAAAGCCATCACCTACAGAGAGATGAACCTGGAGAAGAGTCCCCTAAGCCAGCTGGTCAGCAACACAATTAACCCAACCAAATCATGAGAAAACTAAAGACTTACTTGACACATTGGAAGAAATTTACAACAACAAAAAACTGAGCAAACTAGTGTACTATTTGGCCCTAAACAGATAGTACACCGTGGCAGAATACCTGACCGCAGTGATTGACGCAAAATTAAGGAGAGCTTTGACTATGTACAGACTCAAATCAAACTTTATTTGTCACATGCGGCGAATTCAACAGGTGTAGGTAGACCTTAACTCTATTTCTAGAACATCACTTTTGGTTAAGAAAATATTTACCAAATAAACTAACATAAAAAAATTATACAAACGAACACAATAGCCCGCCTTTTCCTGTAGTCCACGATCACCTCCTTTGTCTTGCTCACATTGAGAGAGAGGTTGTTGTCCTGGCAACACACTCTGACCTCCTCCCTATAGGCTGTCTCATCGTTGTCGGTGATCAGGCCTACCACTGTTGTGTCATCAGCAAACTTAATGGTGTTGGAGTCATGTTTGGCCACGCAGTTGTGGGTACACAGGGAGTACAGGAGGGGACTAAGTACACACCCCTGAGTGGCCCCAGTGTTAAGGATCAGCGTGGCAGACGTGTTGTTGCCTACTCTTACCACCTGGGAGCGGCCCGTCAGGAAGTCCAGGATCCAGTTGCAGAGGGAGGGGTTTAGTCCCAGGGTCCTTAGCTTAGTGATGAGCTTTGTGGGCACTATGGTGTTGAACGCTGAGCTGTAGTCAATGAACAGCATTCTCACATAGGTGCTCCTTTAGTCCAGGTGGGAATGGGCAGTGTATAGTGAGATTGCGTCAACTATGGATCTTTTGTGGCGGTACGCGAATTGGAGTGGGTCTAGGGTATCCTGGAGGATGCTGTTGATGTGAGCCGTGACCAGCCTTTCAAATCACTTCATGGCTACTGACCTGAGTGCTACAAGGAAGCGAAGGTAACAAGCCTAAATGATTGCCGCCCTGAGTGCTACGGGGCGGTAATCATTTAGGCTGGTTACCTTCGCTTCCTTGGGCATAGGGACTATGGTGGTCTGCTTGAAACATGTAGGTATTACAGACTCAGTCAGGGAGAGATTGAAAAGGTCAGTGAAGACACTTGCCAGTTGTTCCACGCATGCTTTGATTACACGTCCTGGTAATCCATCCGGCCCTGCGGCTTTGTGAATGACGACCTGTTAAAAGGTCTTGCTCACATCGGCTTCCGAGAGTTTTATCACACAGCTAGTGCTCTCGTGCATGGTTCAGTGTTGCTTGTAAGGTTGCACATTTTGGGGAATATTCAGAGGTGGAACCTTTCCGTGGGAATTAACAGGAATATATGGTAATTAATATTATATTACCATTTAAATGTACATGTTTATTGCATTGGATATATTTACCATATCATATGGAGACAGAAACATTTTACCTCATCATAAGTAGACATAATTACAAATGGTTAAATCCTTCCAAAATATATATTTTTAAACAATTTAGTTACAAATTGAACTTTCATTAAATGAGTTGACTCCATATGGGATGATTTCACTGAACAACAATAGGAAATATTCAATGATCGCATCTCCAAAAAAAAAAAAAAAAAACACTCGAGGTACACATACTTTTTTCTTGCCACTGTATGGAAACAGCTGAATTAACACTCAGTTACCAGGCTCAAGAAAGCTAAAAACCCACATGGTAGCAAAAACTAAGAGAAATTGTTAACAATTATACATGATTTAAATACACTTTGCTGTAGGCTACTATTTACTAGTTTAAAAAAATAAAAGTATGTAATATAAAATATATTCACCCCACCCAGTATTGTAATTAAAACTTACCAGAAAGCATGTAGTCCTTGGCTCAGACAGTGTAGTAGTGTGGGCTCAATAGCATCTCATTAGTGTGCAAGAACTTGAGAATCAGCTGTACATGTGATGGAAGAATGCACTGTGCATAGAGAGGGTTGCAATTCCATTGAATTGGGGATAGTTTAAGGCCGTTCCTCCAGCGGAACCCCTCGCCAACAGCCAATGAAATTGCAAATACGAAACATAAATCTCATAAATCATATTTCTCAAACATACAAGTATTAGGCACCATTTTAAAGATAAAATTCTCATTAATCCAGTCACAGTATCGGATTTCAAAACTGCTTTACAGCGAAAGCTCCACAAGCGATTATGTTAGATCACCACCAAGCCACAGAATAAACACAGCCATTTTTCCAGGCAAAGAGAGGAGTCACAAAAAGTACAAAGAGATAAAAATTCATCACTAAGCTTTGATGATCTTCATCAGATGACACTCATAGGACATCATGTTACACAATACATGTATGTTTTGTTCGGTAAAGTGCATATTTATATTAGAAAATCTCATTTTACATTGGCGCGTTATGTTCAGTAGTTCTAAAACATGCGATGATTTAGCTTAGAGCCCCATCAAATTACAGAAATACTCATAAAAAACATTGATAAAGATACGACTATTAAAACATGGAATTAGAGATATGCAACTACTGTGTCAGATTTCAAAAAAACTTAACGGAAAAAGCAAACCATGCAATAATCTGAGAACAGCGTTCAGACAACAAAGAGGCCAAAGCGATATCCGCCATATTGAGTAGTCAACAATAGCATTAGAAATATTCACTTACCTTTGATGATCTTCATCATAATGCACTCCCAGGAATCCCAAGTCCACAATAAATGCTTGATTTGTTCGATAATGTACATCATTTATGTCCAAATAAATCCTTTTGTTAGGGCATTTAGTAAACAAATCCAAAACGCGCGTGCAGGTCCAGCAGAACGTTGGACGAAAAATTCTAAAAGTTTTAACAGTCCGTCAAACTAATTATAGAATCAATCTTTAGGATGTTAACATAAATGTTCAATAATGTTTCAACCGGAGAACTCCTATGTCTGTAGAGAAGCAATGGAACGAGATCTAACTCTCTCGTGACCGCACGAGAGCCCCTCCTTTATAGTAGAATCCTCAAACAAGTTTCTAAAGACGGTTGACATCTAGTGGAAGCCTTAGGAAGTGAAAAATGACCCCATAGACACTGTGTATTCGATAGGCCAAGCTTTGAAAACCTACAAGCCTCAGATTTCCCACTTCCTGGTTGGATTATTCTCAGGTTTTCGCCTTTTATACTCAGAGATCATTCAAACAGTTTTAGAAACTTCAGAGTGTTTTCTATCCAATACTACTAATAATATGCATATATTAGCAACTGGGCCTGAGTAGCAGGCAGTTTACTTTGGGCATCTTATTCATCCAAGCTACTCAACACTGCCCCCATCACCAAGAAGTTAACGAAAATATGTCACAATACCTAGAATTACCTTATTACCACAAAAAAAAGGTTCACCGTTATAAGCTAACTTTTTTGATGAAGGCATTTAGCTCATCTGGTAGGCTAGCGTCATTGGGCAGCTCGCGTCTGGGATTCCCTTTCTAGTCCGTATTGACGCTTTGCCCGTTTGATGGTTCGTCTGAGGGCAGAGTGGGATTTCTTATGAGCGTCCGAATTAGTGTCCCGCTCCTTGAAAATGGCAGCTCTAGCCTTTAGCTTGATGCGGATGTTGCCTGTAATCCATGGCTTCTGATTGGGATATGTATGTACGGTCAAAGTGGGGAAGACGTCGTTGATGCACTTATTGATGAAGACGGTGACTGATGTGGTAAACTCCTCAATGCCATTGGATGAATCCTGGAACATATTCCAGTCTGTGCAAAACAGTCCTGTAGCGTAGCATCTGCATCATCTGACCACTTCCCTATAGACCGAGTCACTGGTACTTCCTGCTTTAGTTTTTGCTTGTAAGCAGGAATCAGGAGGATATAATTATGGTCAATTTTTTTAAATAGAGGGAGAGCTTTTTACATGTCTGCGTGTGGAATAAAGGCGGTCTAGAGTCTTTTTCCCCCTCTGGTTGCACATGTAACATGCTGGTAGAAATGAGGTAAAACATATTTAAGTTTGCCTGCATTAAAGTCCCCGGCCACTAGGAGCAGCGCTTCAGGATGAGCATTTTCTTGTTTGCTTATGGCCTTATAGAATTGGCTGTGTGCGGCCTTATTGCCAGCATCGGTCTGTGTTGGTAAATAGACTGCTACAAATAATAATGATAAGAACTCTTTGTAGATAGTGTGGTCTACAGCTTATCATAAGGTACTCTACCTCAGGCGTGCAACACCTCTAGACTTCTTTAATATTAGATAACACACCAGCTGTTATCGACAAATAGACACACACACTCCTACCCCTCGTCTTACCACATGTAGATTCTCTGTTCTGCCGGTGGATGGAAAATCCCACCAGCTCTATATTATCCGTGTCGTCGTTCAGCCACGACTTGGTGAAACATTAGATTACAGTTATTGATTTTATTTTCCAATGAATTCACGATAGCCAATAAGGATGGAAGTGGGGGTTTACTCTTTCACCTACGAATTCTTATACGGGAGCCCGACCTCCGCCGCCTTCACTCTTTTCTTCAAGGAATTGACAGGGATTTGGGCCTGTTCCCGAGAAAGCAGTATATCCTTCGCTTTGGACTCGTTACAGGAAAACTCTTCTTCCAGTCCGTGGCGAGTAATGTACAAAATCAGTTACAAAAATAAAGTTACAAACAATGCAAAAAAAAACGAACTAAAGAGCACAGTTGGTTAGGAGCATGTAAAACATTTGCCATCCTCTCCTGCACAGTTCTACAGTGAGCTTAGCCTTGCTATTGAGAAATATATATTGCTATTGAGCCTTGCTATTGAGAAAGGTCACCGTAGGCAGACCTGGCTCTCAAGAGAAGACAGGCTATGTGCTCACTGCCCACAAAACGAGGTGGAAACTGAGCTGCACTTCCTAACCTCCTGCCCAATGTATGACCATATTAGGCACATATTTCCCTCAGATCACACAGACCCACAAATCATTCGAAAAATAAATCCAAATTCCCATATCTACTGGGTGAAATTCCACAGTGTGCCATCACAGCAGCATGATTTGTGACCTGTTGCCACAAGAAAAGGGGAAACCAGTGAAGAACAAACATCATTATAAAATCAACCCATATTTAGTGTTTATTTACTTTCCCCTTTTGTACTTTTAACCATTTGCACATCATTACAACACTGAATGACTGTATGACATTTGAAATGTCTTTATTCTTTTGGAAATTTTGTGAGTAATGTTTGTTAATTTTTTATTGTTCACTTCACTTTTGTTTGTAAACATATTTATTTTGTTAATATTTTTTATTTATTTTACCTTTATTTAACCAGGCAAGTCAGTTAAGAACAAATTCTTATTTTCAATGACGGCCTGGGAACAGTGGGTTAACTGCCTGTTCAGGGGCAGAACGACAGATTTGTACCTTGTCAGCTCGGGGATTCGAACTTGCAACCTTTCGGTTACTAGTCCAACGCTCTAACCACTAGGCTACCCATGTTTCCCATGCCAATAAAGCCCCTTAAATTGAATTGAGAGACAGAGAGGGTGTGTGTGTCTGTCAGAGAGACAGAGAGGGTGTGTGTGTCTGTCAGAGAGACAGAGAGGGTGTGTGTGTCTGTCAGAGAGACAGAGAGGGTGTGTGTGTCTGTCAGAGAGACAGAGAGGGTGTGTGTGTCTGTCAGAGAGACAGAGAGGGTGTGTGTGTCTGTCAGAGAGACAGAGAGGGTGTGTGTGTCTGTCAGAGAGACAGAGAGGGTGTGTGTGTCTGTCAGAGAGACAGAGAGGGTGTGTGTGTCTGTCAGAGAGACAGAGAGGGTGTGTGTGTCTGTCAGAGAGACAGAGAGGGTGTGTGTGTCTGTCAGAGAGACAGAGAGGGTGTGTGTTTGTCAGAGAGACAGAGAGGGTGTGTGTGTCTGTCAGAGAGACAGAGAGGGTGTGTGTGTCTGTCAGAGAGACAGAGAGGGTGTGTGTGTCTGTCAGAGAGACAGAGAGGGTGTGTGTTTGTCAGAGAGACAGAGAGGGTGTGTGTTTGTCAGAGAGACAGAGAGGGTGTGTGTTTGTCAGAGAGACAGAGAGGGTGTGTGTTTGTCAGAGAGACAGAGAGGGTGTGTGTCTGTCAGAGAGACAGAGAGGGTGTGTCAGAGAGAGAAAGTTTTGTTTTTTAATGTCTTTCACTTTCGGTTTTGTACAGCAGCTTCAAATAGCTGAAAGAGAGAGAGAAGAGGAGAGGAGAGAAAAGAGAGAGATGTCTGTCTCGCTCCTCCATTTTGTTTCAATGGAATTAAGATGATCTTATCGCTACGATGCTTTTGGGAAACCCAACTGAAAGCAAACTCTGTGTGTGTTTATCCTGCAACTGAGTGTAAACAGAGAGGAAGAGGCGAAGCGAATGGACTTACTCCGTGAAAAATCTGTCCGCGTGAGATGAGACCCTTTTTTGATATGGTCTCCGAGTCGAATTACGTGACAGCAGCTAATGTGTGATCCCTAATAAATACCAAAACGATACCTGATCTCGCCTGCCTTCAATAATTGAGGACGTGTATTTCCATTGTTAGAGCGGTCACTCGGCCATCTTGTCACTATAATAGATATTATACGGGTGGTGATATTATGAGGCTGGTGCGGTCTGCACACCGCATTACCGGGGGCAAACTACCTGCCCTCCAGGACACCTACAGCACCCGATGTCACAGGAAGGTCAAACAAAAAAAGAATCAAGGACAACAACCTCCCCGAGCCACTGTCTGTTCACACCGCTACCACCCAAAAGGAGAGGTCAGTACAGGTGCATCAAAGCTGGGACCGAGAGATAGAAGCTATTTTTCAATCTCAAGGCCATCAGACTGTTGAACAGCCATCACTAGCACAGAGAGGCTGCTGCCAACATACAGACTTGAAATTATTGGCCACTTTAATAATAATGTTTGCATATCTTGCATTACTCATCTCATATGTATACACTGTATTTTATACAATCTATTGCATCTTGCCTATGTCGCTCTGTCATTGCTCATCCATATATATATATATATATATATATATATATATATTCCTTTCCTTAGATTTATGTGTATTAGGTAGTAGTTGTGGAATTATTAGATTATTTGTTAGATATTGCTGCACTGTCGGGAACTAGAAGCACAAGCATTTCCCTACACTCACATTAACATCTGCTAACCCTGTGTATGTGATAATCTTTGAGTCGCTGAGGAGCATGCCTCTTCAGAAAGCATTCCATAAAAATTACCAGTCCAACGTTGGGACACACCAACTCATTCACGGTTTTTCTTTGTTTCACCATTTTCTACATAGTAGAATAATAGTGAAGACATCAAAACTATGAAATAACACACATGGAATCATGTAGTAACCATAAACAAACAAAAAACACAAAAAAAAGTGTTAAACAAATCAAAATATATTTAATATTTGAGATTCTTCAAAATAGCCACCCAGCTTTGCACACTCTTGGCATTCTCTCAACCAGCTTTATGAGGTAGACACCTGGAATGTATTCATGGAATTTCTTTCATTTTTAATCCATTTGAGCCAATCAGTTGTGTTGTGACAAGGTAGGGGTGGTATACAGAAGATAGCCCTATTTGGTAAAAGACCAAGTCCATATTATGGCAAGAACAGCTCAAATAAGCAAAGAGAAATGACAGTCCATCATTACTTTATGACAGGAAGGTCAGTCAATACGCAAAATTCCAATAACTTTGAATGTTTCTTCAAGTGGCATTGCAAAAACCATCGAGCTCTATGATGGAACTGGCTCTCATGAGGACCGCCACAGGAAAGGAAGACCCAGAGTTACCTCTGCTACAGAGGATAAGTTCATTAGAGTTACCAGGCTCAGAAATTGCAGCCCAAATAAATGCTTCACATGGTTCAAGTAACAGACACAACTCAACATCAACTGTTCAGAGGAGACTGCATGAATCAGTCCTTCATGGTCAAATTGCTGCAAAGAAACCACTACTAAAGGACACCAATAAGAAGAAGAGACTTGCTTGGGCCAAGAAACATGAGCAATGGACATTAGACTGGTGGAAATCTGTCCTTTGTTCTGATGAGTCCAAATGTGAGATTTTTGGATGATCTCTCTGTGGTTCCCACCGTGAAGCATGGAGGAGAAGGTGTGATGGTGCTTTGCTGGTAACACTGTCAGTGATTTATTTAGAATTCAAGGCACACTTAACCAGAATGGTTACCATAGCATTCGGCAACAATACGCTATCCCACTTCCTTAAAAATGATTATTTTATTTTTTTTTACTAAAGTTTACTGTCCCCTTTACAACAAAAATACATGTATATTTTGTCCTTTAAACATTGAATTGGACTGTAGAATTCCATTCATTCTTATGAATGACTGTTAGGGAGTGCCAATATGGCAGACCGGAGGCTTCAAACCCTCTCAATGGCAAATACACAGCATCAGCAATCCAGGGTTTATATACCTCATTGGTCATAAAACGCAATTTCATAAATTCCTTATTGGCAGAACAACCAGCTGAGCCCGATGCCGCGTTCCCATACTTGTCAGAACTCGGAAACGTCCGACTTGATGATCCGTTGTACGCGGCACGTGTATAACTACAACCAGTTAGCAAGTCGGAAATGCCCGAGGTTCCTAGTTCCAACTAGTACGTGAACGCGACATGCTACTGAATGGGCCTTCTCAGAAGAAACAGCTGTGTGTTTTTGTCAGCTGCTGAAAGCCATGCTGAACCCACATGGTTCGGAGTGACATCCACTCCTAGTCAATGCCTAACAGCGTGTCGAATTATTTCTACAACGTTATTGGTATGGTTTGAGGACACCTTACTGTAGTAAAATCGATAACATAACAGCCGTATATCAAGGTGACAACAGAGAGAAATATCCCATTCATGCAGAATAAGGTTGACCAGCTAGCTTGATAGAACCACAAACATTACTCTTTTAAAAGATATCATTTCTATTATATAAACAAACCCAAACACGTCGTGTTCAGACAGTTGTCCAGTCCCATACCTGGTGAAGCAGTATTCACAGTGCGCTCCTCTCTCATTCACCGTCAGGACGTAGGAATAGGCAGGACAGGCAAACACGAGGTCTCCGACAGCAAAGTGCTTCACTGCCCGTAGTCCCCTGCCTTTCCCCGGGCTAGCGAACCTCTCCGTCCCCGCGATTCCCTCGTTCTTCGTTAAACCATTCATCTTCAATGCCGTGTGTGGTCTGTTCACCTAGGTGACTAGCTACCGCTCTCTTTTTGTTCTGTTTTCTTTTTTTACTTGCTTGTTGACTACCCCGAGTGTGTTGACGTTAGCAAGACAGCGACCTAGATAACATTGGTTGTGTCCTTATGCAAAGAAAATAAATAAATGCAATGATCAGACTTGCTAGCGTTGTTCCTTGTATGTATTTTGCCTAGCTGGCTTCAGCTGCACACACGGACTACAGCCTCTCACCAATACCAAACGGCAAGGCTAACTAGCCTAGCATCATATGGTTAGCTTGTCACTTCTACGACCAGTCCTTGACTACGACACATTGAACTACAGGATACCGAGGTCCTAATGCCACGTTCAAGTGCCAGTCGGAACGAAGAAACGTTACAGACTTACAAACGAGTTGTAGTAATACACGTGCCGCGTTCAACCAATGAGCACTTCGGACATGTCCGAGTTTCCTATTTCTCGACTAGGTAGTGAACGTGGCATAATGCCCCGATAGTTTCGGTGTGAGGAATGGTTTAGATGTTGCTGGAGATAATATCGAAATATGTTTTATAACTAGATCATTGTTCTATATGTCTGTGGTATTATCACACTCACTAGCCTCCCATTGGAAACGACACGGTGTGGTCTATCTAGGCAGGGTAACCCCGTTTGGGTGATTTCTGGTATATCATCATGGTACGTTTTTGGACAAATTCAGTTTTTTTTTTTTTACCCGATTTAGTATATTACCATTGGACATTAATGTTGAAAGTTCAATTTATATTAATAGAACTTAAGTTGAAAATGGTTTCGTCGCTGCTTCTTATTGACAAGGCATGTTGATAAATAGCCAATAAGCAGAAACAGTTGGTGATATATTGAAAACCTAAACATAAAATGTACTATCTACACATACAGTACCAGTCAAAAGTTTGGACACACCTACTCATTCAAGGGTTTTTCTTTCATTTTACTATTTTCTACATTGTAGAATAACAGTGAAGACATCAAAACTATGAAATAACACATATGGAATCATGTAGTAACCCAAAAAAGTGTTAAACAAATCAACATATATTTTAGATTCTTCAAAGTAGCCACCCTTTGCCTTGACAGCTTTGCACACGCTTGGTATTCTCTCAACTAGCTTAACCTGGAATGCTTTTCCATCAGTCTTGAAGGATTTCCCATGTATGCTGAGCACTTGTTGGCTGCTTTTCCTTCACATCCCAAACCATCTCAATTGGGTTGAAGTCGGGTGTTTGTGGAGGCCAGGTCATCTGATGAGGCACTCCATCACTCTCCTTCTTGGTCAAATAGCCCTTTCACAGCCTGGAAGTGTGTTGTGTCATTGTCCTGTTGAAAAACAAATTATAGTCCCACTAAGTGCAAACCAGATGGGATGGCGTGTAGCTGCAGAATGCTGTGGTAGCCATGCTGGTTAAGTGTGCCTTGAATTCTAAATAAATCACCAGCAAAGCGCCCCCCCATACCATCACACTCCTCCTCCATGCTTCACGGTGGGAACCATATGTAACGGATGTGAAACGGCTAGCTTAGTTAGCAGTGCGCGCTAAATAGCGTTTCAATCGGTGACGTCACTTGCTCTGAGACCTTGAAGTAGTAGTTCCCCTTGCTCTGCAAGGGCGGTGGCTTTTGTGGAGCGATGGATAACGATGCTTCGTGGGTGACTGTTGTTGATGTGTGCAGAGGGTCCCCCGTTCGCACCCGGGTATGGGCGAGGGGACGGTCTAAAGTTATACTGTTACACATACATGCAGAGATCATCCGTTCACCTACTCTGCGCCTCACAAAGACACGGTGGTTGGAACCAAAAATATCAAATTTGGACTCATCAGACCAAAGGACAGATTTTCACTGGTCTAATGTCCATTGCTCGTGTTTGTTGGCCCAAGTAAGTCTCTTCTTATTATTGGTGTCCTTTAGTAGTGGTTTCTTTGCAGCAATTCAACTGACTCCTCTGAACAGTTGAGGCTGAGATATGTATGTTACTTGAACTCTGTGAAGCATTTATTTGGGCTGCAATTTCTGAGGCTGGTAACTCTAATGAACTTATCCTCTGCAACAGAGGTAACTCTGGGTCTTCCTTTCCTGTAGCAGTCCTCATGAGAGCCAGTTTCATCATAGCGCTTGTTGGTTTTTGCAATGCCTCTTGAAGAAACTTTCAACTTTATATCTTAAAGTAATGATGGGCTGCCATTTCTCTTTGCTTATTTGAGCTGTTCTTGCCATAATACCAACTTGGTCTTTTACCAAATAGGGCTAATTTCTGTATACTACCCCTACCTTGTCACAACACAGTGGCAGGGTAGCCTAGTGGTTAGAGCGTTGGACTAGTAACCGAAAGGTTGCAAGTTCAAATCCCCGAGCTGACAAGGTACAAATCTGTCGTTCTGCCTCTGAACAGGCAGTTAACCCACTGTTCCTAGGCCGTCATTGAAAATAAGAATTTGTTCTTAACTGACTTGCCTAGTAAAATTTAAAATAAAAAAAAATTGGTTTAAACGTGTTAAGAAGGAAAGAAATTCCTCAAATTAACTTTTAACAAGGCACACCTTTTAATTAAAATGCATTCCAGGTGTCTACCCCATGAAGCTGGTTGAGAGAATGCCAAGAGTGTGCATGGCTGTCACCAAGGCAAAGGGTGGCTACTTTGAAGAATCTCAAATATAATATATATTTTGATTTGTTTAACACTTGTTTGGTTCCTACATGAGTCCACATGTGTTATTTCATAGTTGTGATGTCATCACTATTATTCTACAATGTAGAAAATAGTAAAAATAAAATAAAAACTTTGAATGAGTAGGTGTGTCCAAAAACTGCATAATGACCTTATTAGTGACAAGTCCTTTGTGAGCTAGCCAGCTAGTTAACATTAGCTCAGGATTTGTGTTTGTCATACTTTTTCATGTGGTGACTAGGTAGCTAATGTTAGCCCACCAGGGCAAGGGTATAGCTAGCTAGCTAAATATTGCCTGGTGGGCGAGCTAATTAGGCACCTTGGTTGGCTTGTTGGCTACATTAGCTAACGTTGCAACACAGACAGGTTTAGTTATAAAAAAATATTTGGTTGCACCGTATCTCACCATGGTGCAGTCAGATTTTCCTGACAGGCGGTGAAATGCTAGTGAATGAGCCTAACGATACCGATTAGCGCTAACTAGCGAGCATTGAAAATCCCTGCCCTCATGGACTAGTTAGCATCTGACCATCCATGGGGTCTGGGGGAAAGTCTGACTACACGAACAAATAACTTAGGTAGCTGAACTTTAGCTAAATACTCCTGCCCTGGTGGGATAACATTAGCTAGCATGTCACCACGTGGAAAAGTGACTGCACGAACAGTGAGCTAATATTACCTAGCTGGCTAGCTAGCTCACAAAACACAAACAGTGAGCTAATATTACCTAGCTGGCTAGCTAGCTCACAAAACACAAACAGTGAGCTAATATTACCTAGCTGGCTAGCTAGCTCACAAAACACAAACAGTTTTGTTCCACGAGTGAATCTATTGTACACGACTAATCAAATGACCTGTGAAGACAGTTAGACATGTCAGCAGGGATGGAAATTAAACTAGCCCGAGTCTAATACTTTTCAGACTGGGCTAGTCGATAATGTGCCAAACTAGCCTGACACAGGAAACATCACATGCCACAGATTTAGGACCTGAAAGTCGAAAATCGTGGTCTGCTGGCAAAGTGCCCAAAATCCTTCAGTTTACATCCCATTCAGACGATCCCACTGTCACTGTCGTTCTTCTTCAGTGACCTCAAAGGGTTTGAACTTTTCTCTTCAGAATTAGAATCAGAAGTACAGTCATATAGTGCATTGTAATACTTCACCTATTCGGGCTAATATTTACCCTAGACTGTCCTGATCATCTTGTTGAGCGTTCCAGTTAATTCCTCCATCCCAGCAGAAATATCCCATCCCCATAGTAGGATTTTAGACGTGCAGATGGACCAAAGTCCAGTCTATTTTACCATTACTAGAGTCAAGTCTGTGGGTTATGGTATTTTAATATCAATGTTATCAACCTCGCTAGTAAAAGGCGAACCCGGAAAGAGAAATTGCCCTGTATTTACCAGAAAAGATATTAGACGAACAGGTCAGTCACTCAATATGATACGATATTGTGTAAAACATTGAATTTGTAGATGCATCAACATTTTGACTTCATGTCCCCTTTTCCAAATGTTTAAGACATGAGGTGTGACATGGGGAACATCAGGACGAGAAGCAGTGCATGATCCACACTACACCCAGCAAGGAGATCTGCTGGGAGTGATATCAGGCTCACCCCACGAGAAGCAGTACATGATCCACACTACACCCAGCAAGGAGATCTGCTGGGAGTGATGTCTCTCCCATCCTTAGATGCTCTCTCTCTCGCTCTCTCTCTCTCTCTCTCTCTCTCTCTCTCTCTCTCTCTCTGTCTCTCTCTCTCTCTCTCTCTCTCTCTCGCTGTCTCTCTCTCTCTGTCTCTGTCTCTCTCGCTCTCTCTGTCTCTCTCTCTCTCTGTCTCTCTCTCTCTCTCTCTCTCTCTCTCTCTCTCTCTCTCTCTCTCTCTCTCTCTCTCTCTCTCTCTGTCTCTCTCTGTCTCTCTCTCTGTCTCTCTCTCCCTCTCTCTCTCTCTCTCTCTGTCTCTCTGTCTCTCTGTCTCTCTGTCTCTCTCCCTCTCACTCACTCACTCACTCACTCACTCACTCATATAATCAGTCCATATTATTTTCGATGGGTGTATCCTATCCAACTCGACTTACTTCTTATTTGGAGTTCAATGGTAATGGGGGATGATTCCAGATGCCGGTAGCCTTTTGCTTTGATGTTGTCAGTTAATTTGAAATATTGTCAGTTAAATTGAAATGTTGTCAGTTAATCATTCCAATTAAACTGGCTGGATAGATATACTGTATCTACAAATTCACCTGGCTAATTAATAGTTTTAGGAGAAGTGGCATGATGTTGTGCTGTTACATTTGTAAGTGATTTATTTATTTAACCTTTATTTAAATGATCTGGTAAAACTGGTCTATCTGCACATCTAAATGAGCTAAGTGGAAACATCTGCTAACTACTTTAATCATTTCATTATTGCTCAGGCAGCTGCCATTTTCCATTGGGAAAGACAAACGGCCCTGCATTTACCAGAAAAGGAAGCTCTGCACAACGAAGGGGATAAGAAATCATTTTGAACATCAGATAATATCAGAAATAAATTCACAATGTGCCTACATTACTTTATTACTTTATTATTTTTTGGACCATTGGCTTCCCTGAAAACAGGTACTGACTGGAGGAGATGGAGGCTTTGGTGGTCCACACAACAAAGATGGCGCTGTCCCTTGTGATGTGGAGCTGAGATATAGAAATCCATCCACTTCACATTTTATTTAACTAGGTAAGTCAGTTAAGGGAACAGTGGGTTAACTGCCTTGTTCAGGGGTAGAATGACAGATTGTTTTTTACCTCGTCAGCTCAGGGATTCGATCCAGCAACCATTTTGGTTACTGGCCCAATGCTCAAACCACTAGGCTACCTGCCATCCGAAGGACAGTCAATGGTAAGGTCCTTTGCACAATAGGGACACATGGCCTCCTCTACTGCAGTGTCTACCAGACCATTCAATGAAGAACCCAGGATCCCAGACCTTGTGACCCAAAGTCCTGATTAGATTGATGACATTACAGCTGTGGAATATTTAATCAACTGTAAAAAAAAATCGCATTGAGGACAAGTGCAGTTTTTCAACAACAACAATAAAACGTTTAATATATATAATATAATAATACTTGGGATTTGATCACTTGACATTATCGATCATATAGTGGGGAAGGATCCTATAGATCCAGACTGTGTGAATGCGTGTACCACTATGAATAAGTAAATACTGTGCCTCTTGAAGATGTGTCTCTGAGCATTCAACTACAATACAGGCTGAATGTCAAAATATATTTTTTTACATTTCATTCTCATTAATTCACAACATTCTAGAACTGAGTTATCATTCATTGAAGTATGGCATCCTGGGTAATCTGGTTAATGATTATATAATTACATTTACATTTACATTTAAGTCATTTGGCAGACGCTCTTATCCAGAGCGACTTACAAATTGGTGCTTTCACCTTATGACATCCAGTGGAACAGCCACTTTACAATAGTGCATCTAAGTCTTTTAAGGGGGGTGAGAAGGATTACTTTATCCTATCCTAGGTATTCCTTAAAGAGGTGGGGTTTCAGGTGTCTCCGGAAGGTGGTGATTGACTCCGCTGTCCTGGCGTCGTGAGGGAGTCTGTTCCACCATTGGGGGGCCAGAGCAGCGAACAGTTTTGACTGGGCTGAGCGGGAACTGTACTTCCTCAGTGGTAGGGAGGCGAGCAGGCCAGAGGTGGATGAACGCAGTGCCCTTGTTTGGGTGTAGGGCCTGATCAGAGCCTGGAGGTACTGAGGTGCCGTTCCCCTCACAGCTCCGTAGGCAAGCACCATGGTATTGTAGCGGATGCGAGCTTCAACTGGAAGCCAGTGGAGAGAGCGGAGGAGTGGGGTGACGTGAGAGAACTTGGGAAGGTTGAACACCAGACGGGCTGCGGCGTTCTGGATGAGTTGTAGGGGTTTAATGGCACAGGCAGGGAGCCCAGCCAACAGCGAGTTGCAGTAATCCAGACGGGAGATGACAAGTGCCTGGATTAGGACCTGCGCCGCTTCCTGTGTGAGGCAGGGTCGTACTCTGCGGATGTTGTAGAGCATGAACCTACAGGAACGGGCCAACGCCTTGATGTTAGTTGAGAACGACAGGGTGTTGTCCAGGATCACGCCAAGGTTCTTAGCGCTCTGGGAGGAGGACACAGTGGAGTTGTCAACCGTGATGGCGAGATCATGGAACGGGCAGTCCTTCCCCGGGAGGAAGAGCAGCTCCGTCTTGCCGAGGTTCAGCTTGAGGTGGTGATCCGTCATCCACACTGATATGTCTGCCAGACATGCAGAGATGCGATTCGCCCCCTGGTCATCGGAAGGGGGAAAGGAGAAGATTAATTGTGTGTCGTCTGCATAGCAATGATAGGAGAGACCATGTGAGGTTATGACAGAGCCAAGTGACTTGGTGTATAGCGAGAATAGGAGAGGGCCTAGAACAGAGCCCTGGGGGACACCAGTGGTGAGAGCACATGGTGAGGAGACGGATTCTCGCCACGCCACCTGGTAGGAGCGACCTGTCAGGTAGGACGCAATCCAAGCGTGGGCCGCGCCGGAGATGCCCAACTCGGAGAGGGTGGAGAGGAGGATCTGATGGTTCACAGTATCGAAGGCAGCCGATAGGTCTAGAAGGATGAGAGCAGAGGAGAGAGAGTTAGCTTTAGCAGTGCGGAGCGCCTCCGTGATACAGAGAAGAGCAGTCTCAGTTGAATGACTAGTCTTGAAACCTGACTGATTTGGATCAAGAAGGTCATTCTGAGAGAGATAGCGGGAGAGCTGGCCAAGGACGGCACGTTCAAGGGTTTTGGAGAGAAAAGAAAGAAGGGATACTGGTCTGTAGTTGTTGACATCGGAGGGATCGAGTGTAGGTTTTTTCAGAAGGGGTGCAACTCTCGCTCTCTTGAAGACGGAAGGGACGTAGCCAGCGGTCAGGGATGAGTTGATGAGCGAGGTGAGGTAAGGGAGAAGGTCTCCGGAAATGGTCTGGAGAAGAGAGGAGGGGATAGGGTCAAGCAGGCAGGTTGTTGGGCGACCGCCGTCACAAGACGCGAGATTTCATCTGGAGAGAGAGGGGAGAAAGAGGTCAGAGCACAGGGTAGGGCAGTGTGAGCAGAACCAGCGGTGTCGTTTGACTTAGCAAACGAGGATCGGATGTCGTCGACCTTCTTTTCAAAATGGTTGACGAAGTCATCTGCAGAGAGGGAGGAGGGGGAGGGGGAGGGGGATTCAGGAGGGAGGAGAAGGTGGCAAAGAGCTTCCTAGGGTTAGAGGCAGATGCTTGGAATTTAGAGTGGTAGAAAGTGGCTTTAGCAGCAGCGACAGAAGAGGAAAATGTAGAGAGGAGGGAGTGAAAGGATGCCAGGTCCGCAGGGAGGCGAGTTTTCCTCCATTTCCGCTCGGCTGCCCGGAGCCCTGTTCTGTGAGCTCGCAATGAGTCGTCGAGCCACGGAGCGGGAGGGGAGGACCGAGCCGGCCTGGAGGATAGGGGACATAGAGAGTCAAAGGATGCAGAAAGGGAGGAGAGGAGGGTTGAGGAGGCAGAGTCAGGAGATAGGTTGGAGAAGGTTTGAGCAGAGGGAAGAGATGATAGGATGGAAGAGGAGAGAGTAGCGGGGGAGAGAGAGCGAAGGTTGGGACGGCGCGATACCATCCGAGTAGGGGCAGTGTGGGAAGTGTTGGATGAGAGCGAGAGGGAAAAGGATACCAGGTAGTGGTCGGAGACTTGGAGGGGAGTTGCAATGAGGTTAGTGGAAGAACAGCATCTAGTAAAGATGAGGTCGAGCGTATTGCCTGCCTTGTGAGTAGGGGGGGAAGGTGAGAGGGAGAGGTCAAAAGAGGAGAGGAGTGGAAAGAAGGAGGCAGAGAGGAATGAGTCAAAGGTAGAAGTGGGGAGGTTAAAGTCGCCCAGAACTGTGAGAGGTGAGCCGTCCCCCGGAAGGGAGCTTATCAAGGCATCAAGCTCATTGATGAACTCTCCGAGGGAACCTGGAGGGCGATAAATGATAAGGATGTTAAGCTTGAAAGGGCTGGTAACTGTGACAGCATGGAATTCAAAGGAGGCGATAGACAGATGGGTAAGGGGAGAAAGAGAGAATGACCACTTGGGAGAGATGAGGATCCCAGTGCCACCACCCCGCTGACCAGAAGCTCTCGGGGTGTGCGAGAACACGTGGGCGGACGAAGAGAGAGCAGTAGGAGTAGCAGTGTTATCTGTGGTGATCCATGTTTCCGTCAGTGCCAAGAAGTCGAGGGACTGGAGGGAGGCATAGGCTGAGATGAACTCTGCCTTGTTGGCCGCAGATCGGCAGTTCCAGAGGCTACCGGAGACCTGGAACTCCACGTGGGTCGTGCGCGCTGGGACCACCAGATTAGGGTGGCCGCGGCCACGCGGTGTGGAGCGTTTGTATGGTCTGTGCAGAGAGGAGAAAACAGGGATAGACAGACACATAGTTGACAGGCTACAGAAGAGGCTACGCTAATGCAAAGGAGATTGGAATGACAAGTGGACTACACGTCTCGAATGTTCAGAAAGTTGAGCTTACGTAGCAAGAATCTTATTGACTAAAATGATTAAAAATGATACAGTACTGTTGAAGTAGGCTAGCTGGCAGTGGCTGCGTTGTTGACTTTGTAGGCTAGCTGGCAGTGGCTGCGTTGTTGATTCGGGGGCTAGCTGGCTAGCTAGCAGTGTTGATTACGTTACGTTGCGTTAAAAGAACGACAATAGCTGGCTAGGTAACCTAGAAAATCGCTCTAGACTACACAATTATCTTTGATACAGAGACGGCTATGTAGCTAGCTATGTAGCTAGCTACGATCAAACAAATCAAACCGTTGTACTGTAATGAAATGAAATGAAAATGTGATACTACCTGTGGAGCGAGGCGGAATGCGACCGGGTTGTTGAGTTCTAATCGGTAGACGTTGGCTAGCTGTTGGCTAGCTAGCAGTGTCTCCTACGTTAAGGACGACAAATAGCTGGCTGCGTTGTTGATTCAGGGGCTAGCTGGCTAGCTAGCTAGCAGTGTTGATTACGTTACGTTGTGTTAAAAGAATGACAATAGCTGGCTAGGTAACCTAGAAAATCGCTCTAGACTACACAATTATCTACACAATTATCTTTGATACAGAGACGGCTATGTAGCTAGCTATGTAGACGGTGGGCGTTAGCTAGCTGGCTAGCTGCTGGGCAGATACGTTAGGACGACGAAATACGATAATTACGCAATTATCTTTGATACAAAGACGGCTATGTAGCTAGCTAAGAAGAAATTGCTAAGATTAGACAAATCAAACCGTTGTACTATAATGAAATGTAATGAAATGTAATGAAAAGTTATACTACCTGCAGACCGAAGTGCAGACCGAAGTGCGGATGCTTGGCATTGCTCATGGTGATCTTAGGCTTGTGTGCAGCTGCTCGGTCATGGAAACCCATTTCATGAAGCTCCCGACGAACATTTATTGTGTTGACGTTGCTTCCAGAGGCAGTTTGGAACTTGGTAGTGAGTGTTACAACTGAGGACAGATTATATTAATGCGCTACGTGCTTCAGTATTTGGTGATCCCGTTCTTTGAGCTTGTGTGGCCTACCACTTCGCAGCTGAGCCGTTGTTGCTCCTAGAAGTTTCCTCTTCACAATAACAGCACTTACAGTTGACCGAGGCAGCTCTAGCAGGGCGGAAATTTGACGAACTGGCTTGTTGGAAAAATGGCATCCTATGACAGTGCCACGTTAAAAGTCCCTGAGCTCTTCATTAAGGCCATTCTACTGACAATGTTTGTCTATGGAGATTGCAGAGCTGAGTGCTCGAACTTATACACCTGTGAGCAACGGGTGTGGCTGAAATATCAGAATCCACTCATTTGAAGAGTTGTCCACATACTTTTGGCCATGCAGTGTATCATCACATTTGTGAAAATGTGGTTATATAAGATATATATACATATCATTATATTTGTGTTTGTGGATGAATTTACTTTTGCCAGATGCCTTTTAAAAAGTATTTTATTTGTTGCATTGAAGATCCACTATGTTTTTTTGCCAGTTGAAAAATATTTTTAAAAGCCACCTCCAAAAGTAAAACAAAAATCTAAAACTGCTAATTTCTGGAAAACAAACATGACAAACAATCTTGTACCACCATCGTGTGGCCAACGCATTAACATTTGTTGAAGGACTGGGATCTAATCTAAATTGCATTTCTTTCACATCTCTCGTTCTCTTTCCACACTTCCTTCTCATAGCCCATTGGAGAAGAAGGTCAGAGGGGAGGGCCTTTTGACTTTTTTATCCAATGGGTGTTTGAGAAGGAGGCGAGGAGAGAGGATGTGAGGACTCAATAAATATGCAAATGAGAGGGTCTTATTTGCATAATAATTCATTGGATATAAGCCGGACGACAACCTGTTGCTAGGTAAAAACTCAAGAGATTGTGGTATAATAAGCAATGTGGTAAAATGTACCCTCTGATAGGCTAGATTACATTTTCAACCGTCAAATCATTTCAGATCTATACACAGGGTTTCTACGACAACTAAAGAAATTTCACGACAAACACACACACAGGGCAATAAAATCGAACAAATACATTTTGAATGATAATTGAATTTCAAAAAATGTGATTCCAAACTGCATGTCAATTCCCTGAACGTATCAAATATTGTATTACATTCCTTGTATTAAACTCCCTGTACACAGATGCCTTGGAGGTTAAGGGTTTGGGGGTTGTTTCTGGACAAGGTCCTGTTATCCTTCCCCTGAAAGCACAGTTCCCTCTCCCAGGACTTGTATATTATCTAGAGTGTGGATGTCAATGTACTGGCTACATCCTGAAGCCTTTACAACTATAACCTATCAGGATTAGAATTCTGCATCCACCATGATGAAAACTGAAGCGCAGAACAAAGACTGACAGAGAACAACATGTCAGAAGGCCTAACAGAATAGACATGAAGAGGAGCCGGCTGTATTATTCTGTTATCCAACTTCCAGTCCGTCATAACAGATCAGTCTATTTCCTGTGACCTCACAACCAGACAGAGAGTCTTAACAACCAGACAGAGAGTCTTAACAACCAGACAGAGAGTCTTAACAACCAGACAGAGAGTCTTAACAACCAGACAGAGAGTATTAACACCCAGACAGAGTGTCTTAACAACCAGACAGAGAGTATTAACACCCAGACGGAGAGTCTTAACAACCAGACAGAGAGTATTAACACCCAGACAGAGAGTCTTGACAACCAGACAGAGAGTCTTAAGAACCAAACAGAGAGTCTTAACAACCAGACAGAGAGTCTTAACAACCAAACAGAGAGTCTTAACAACAAGGTCTTCTATGTGACAACAAGACAATTTCTATAACAAGTGAAAGCTTAGCCTGGATGTTCACATTTGCATTGTTCCAAGTCTGCTGAGAAGGGTTTTGATGTGTTTGGGGATTGTGATTACAGGTGACGCTGGTTGAGAGAATGCCAAGAGTGTGCAAAGCTGTGTACGTGCAGGCAAAGCTGTCATCAAGGCTATTTTGAAGAATATCAAATATAAAATATAACTTTGACTTGTTTAATACTTTTTAGGTTACTACATGATTCCATATGTGTTATTTCATAGTTTTGATGTCTTCACTATTATTCTACAATGTAGAAAATAGTAAAAATTAAGAAAAACCTTTGAATGAGTAGGTTTGTTTAAACTTTTGACTGGTACAGTATATATATTTAAAGGTTTTACTGCTAACCTACAAAGCAGTACATGGGTTTGCTCCTACCTATCTCTCTGATTTGGTCCTGCCGTACATACCTACACGTACGCTACGGTCACAAGACGCAGGCCTCCTAATTGTCCCTAGAATTTCTAAGCAAACAGCTGGAGGCAGGGCTTTCTCCTGTAGAGCTCCATTTTTATGGAACGGTCTGCCTACCCATGTGAGAGACGCAGACTCGGTCTCAACCTTAAAGTCTTTACTGAAGACTCATCTCTTCAGTGGGTCATATGATTGAGTGTAGTCTGGCCCAGGAGTGTGAAGGTGAACGGAAAGGCTCTGGAGCAACAAACCACCCTTGCTGTCTCTGCCTGGCCTGTTCCCCTCTTTCCACTGGGATTCTCTGCCTCTAACCCTATTACAGGGGCTGAGTCACAGGCTTACTGGTGCTCTTCCATGCCGTCCCTAGGAGGGGTGCGTCACTTGAGTGGGTTGAGTCACTGACGTGATCCTGTCTCAGCCTTCAGTATTTATGCTGCAGTAGTTTGTGTCGGGGGGCTAGGGTCAGTCTGTTATATCTGGAGTATTTCTCCTGTCTTATCCGATGTCCTGTGTGAATTTAAGTATGCTCCCTCGAATTTCCCTCTCTTTCTCTCTTTCTCTCTTTTTCTTTCTTTCTTTCTTTCTTTCTTTCTTTCTTTCTTTCTTTCATTCTTTTCTCTCTCTCTCTCACTCGGAGGACCTGAGCCCTAGGATCATGCCTCAGGACTACCTGGCCTGATGACTCCTTGCTGTCCCCAGTCCACCTGGCCGTGCTGCTGCTCCAGTTTCAACTGTTCTGCCTGCGACTATGGAACCCTGACCTGTTCACCGGACGTGCTACCTGTCCCCGACCTGCAGTTATCAACTCTCTAGAGACAGCAGGAGTGGTAGAGATACTCTTAATGATCGGCTATGAAAAGCCAACTGACATTTACTCCTGAGGTGCTGACTTGCTGCACCCTCTACAACCACTGTGATTATTATTATTTGACCCTGCTGGTCATTTATGAACATTTGAACATCTTGGCCATGTTCTGTTATAATCTCCACCCAGCACAGCCAGAAGAGGACTGGCCACCCCTCATAGCCTGGTTCCTCTCTAGGTTTCTTCCTAGGTTCTGGCCTTTCTAGGGAGTTTTTCCTAGCCACTGTGCTTCTACACCTGCATTGCTTGTTGTTTGGGGTTTTAGGCTGGGTTTCTGTACAGCACATTGTGACATAAGCATTTGATTGATATTACTTCCGCCTGCCCTTATCTCAAGGTTTTCTCATGCGGACATGAATTGACCAGGTGGATGAGTTCTTTCATCAGAATTCACAGAAACCTTAAATGATTACACAGTGCCATTTACATTGTACAAGTCAGTTTTCGGCGTCCATCCATGTCTGGGGACGTCGGGAGATGATGTGGAAACTCACCGCTAGAGGGCGACAGTAAGCGCTGTTACCTTTAAATAGGTTTCAGTTTTGCCAGAGTTTTGTGGAAGGGGATGGAGAATGGGTGTAATCATCTGACTGACTCCAAAGGTCCCTTACCTTAACCATTTAGAGATAATGACTAACCTTTACCTTAACTATTTAGAGATAATGACTAACTTTAACCCTTACCTTAACCATTTAGAGATAATGACTATCCTTAACCCTTACCTTAACCATTTAGAGATAATGACTAACCTTAAGGTCCCAAACCTTAACCATTTAGAGATAATGACTAACCTTAACCCTCACCGTAACCATTTAGAGATAATGACTAACTTTAACCCTTACCTTAACCATTTAGAGATAATGACTCACTTTAACCATTTAGAGATAATGACTAACCTTAACCCTTACCTTAACCATTTAGAGATCATGACTAACTTTAACCCTTACCTTAACCATTTAGAGATAATGACTAACCTTAACCCTTACCTTAACCATGTAGAGATAATGACTAACCTTAAGGTCCCAAACCTTAACCATTTAGAGATCATGACTAACCTTAAGGTCCCAAACCTTAACCATTTAGAGATAATGACTATCCTTAATCCTTACCTTAACCCTTACCTTAACCATTTAGAGATAATGACTATCCTTAATCCTCACCTTAACCCTTACCTTAACCATTGAGAGATAATGACTAACCTTAACTCTTACCTTAACCATTTAGAGATAATGACTAACCGTAACCCTTACCTTAACCATTTAGAGATAATGACTAACTTTAACCCTTACCTTAACCATTTAGAGATAATGACTAACCTTAACATCCCAAACCTTAACCATTTAGAGATAATGACTAACCTCAAGGTCCCAAACCTTAACCATTTAGAGATAATGACTAACCTTAACCCTTACCTTAACCATTTAGAGATAATGACTAACCGTAAGGTCCCAAACCTTAACCATTTAGAGATAATGACTATCCTTAATCCTTACCTTAACCCTTACCTTAACCATTTAGAGATAATGACTATCCTTAATCCTCACCTTAACCCTTACCTTAACCATTGAGAGATAATGACTAACCTTAACTCTTACCTTAACCATTTAGAGATAATGACTAACCGTAACCCTTACCTTAACCATTTAGAGATAATGACTCACTTTAACCCTTACCTTAACCATTTAGAGATAATGACTAACCTTAACATCCCAAACCTTAACCATTTAGAGATAATGACTAACCTCAAGGTCCCAAACCTTAACCATTTAGAGATAATGACTAACCTTAACCCTTACCTTAACCATTTAGAGATAATGACTAACCTTAACCCTTACCTTAACCATTTAGAGATAATGACTAACCTTAACCCTTACCTTAACCATTTAGAGATAA
>NC_088407.1:86357627-86400127 GCF_034236695.1 Oncorhynchus nerka
GCTCTACTGTCTACTATAGATATACAGGATCTGCTGTCTACTATAGATATACAGGATCTGCTGTCTGTCTACTATAGATATCCAGACTCTGCTGTCTACTATAGATATACAGGCTCTACTGTCTACTATAGATATACAGGCTCTACTGTCTACTATAGATATACAGGCTCTACTGTCTACTATAGATATACAGGCTCTACTGTCTGTCTACTATAGATATACAGGCTCTACTGTCTACTATAGATATACAGGATCTACTGTCTACTATAGATATACAGGCTCTACTGTCTACTATAGATATACAGGCTCTACTGTCTACTATAGATATACAGGCTCTACTGTCTACTATAGATATACAGACTCTGCTGTCTACTATAGATATACAGGCTCTACTGTCTACTACAGATATACAGGCTCTACTGTCTACTATAGATATACAGACTCTGCTGTCTACTATAGATATACAGGCTCTACTGTCTACTATAGATATACAGGCTCTGCTGTCTACTATAGATATACAGGCTCTACTGTCTGTCTACTATAGATATACAGGATCTGCTGTCTACTATAGATATACAGGCTCTACTGTCTGTCTACTATAGATATACAGGCTCTACTGTCTACTATAGATATACAGGCTCTACTGTCTGTCTACTATAGATATACAGGCTCTACTGTCTGTCTACTATAGATATACAGGCTCTACTGTCTGTCTACTATAGATATACAGGATCTGCTGTCTACTATAGATATACAGGCTCTACTGTCTGTCTACTATAGATATACAGGCTCTACTGTCTGTCTACTATAGATATACAGGATCTGCTGTCTACTATAGATATACAGGCTCTGCTGTCTACTATAGATATACAGGCTCTACTGTCTACTATAGATATACAGGCTCTACTGTCTGTCTACTATAGATATACAGGCTCTACTGTCTGTCTACTATAGATATACAGGCTCTGCTGTCTACTATAGATATACAGGATCTCTACTGTCTACTATAGATATACAGGTTTCTACTGTCTGGATATACAGGCTCTACTGTCTGTCTACTATAGATATACAGGCTCTACTGTCTGTCTACTATAGATATACAGGATCTACTGTCTGTCTACTATAGATATACAGGCTCTACTGTCTGTCTACTATAGATATACAGGCTCTGCTGTCTGTCTACTATAGATATACAGGGCTGTCTACTATAGATATACAGGCTCTACTGTCTGTCTACTATAGATATACAGGCTCTACTGTCTGTCTACTATAGATATACAGGCTCTACTGTCTGTCTACTATAGATATACAGGCTCTGTCTGTCTACTATAGATATACAGGCTCTACTGTCTGTCTACTATAGATATAGGCTCTACTGTCTGTCTACTATAGATATACACTGTCTGTCTACTATAGATATACTACTGTCTGTCTACTATAGATATACAGGCTCTACTGTCTACTATAGATATACAGGCTCTACTGTCTACTATAGATATACAGGCTCTACTGTCTACTATAGATATACAGGCTCTGTCTGTCTACTATAGATATACAGGCTCTACTGTCTGTCTACTATAGATATACAGGCTCTACTGTCTGTCTACTATAGATATACAGGCTCTACTGTCTACTATAGATATACAGGCTCTACTGTCTACTATAGATATACAGGCTCCACTGTCTACTATAGATATACAGGACTGTCTGTCTACTATAGATATACTATCTGTCTACTATAGATATACAGGCTGTCTACTATGATATCTGTCTACTATAGATATACAGGCTCTACTGTCTGTCTACTATAGATATACAGGCTCTACTGTCTACTACAGATATACAGGCTCTGTCTGTCTACTATAGATATACAGGCTCTCTGCTGCTCTACTCTGTCTACTATAGATATACAGGCTCTACTGTCTGTCTACTATAGATATACAGGCTCTCTACTACAGGCTCTGTCTACTATAGATATACAGGCTCTGCTGTCTACTATAGATATACAGGCTCTGTCTGTCTACTATAGATATACAGGCTCTGCTGTCTGTCTACTATAGATATACAGGCTCTACTGTCTGTCTACTATAGATATACAGGTTTCTCTACTGTCTGTCTACTATAGATATACAGGCTCTGCTGTCTGTCTACTATAGATATACAGGCTCTACTGTCTGTCTACTATAGATATACAGCTCTCTGTCTACTATAGATATACAGGCTCTCTGTCTACTATAGATATACAGGCTCTGACTGTCTACTATAGATATACAGGCTCTACTGTCTACTATAGATATACAGTATCTCTACTGTCTGTCTACTATAGATATACAGGCTCTACTGTCTGTCTACTATAGATATACAGGTATTCTACTGTCTGTCTACTATAGATATACAGGCTCAACTGTCTGTCTACTATAGATATACAGGCTCTACTGTCTACTATAGATATACAGGCTCTACTGTCTACTATAGATATACAGGACTGTCTCTGATATACAGGATCTGTCTGTCTACTATAGATATACAGGCTCTGTCTGTCTACTATAGATATACAGGCTCTGCTGTCTGTCTACTATAGATATACAGGCTCTACTGTCTGTCTACTATAGATATACAGGCTCTACTGTCTACTGTCTACTGTCTACTATAGATATACAGGCTCTACTGTCTGTCTACTATAGATATACAGGCTCTACTGTCTGTCTACTATAGATATACAGGCTCTGCTGTCTACTATAGATATACAGGCTCTACTGTCTGTCTACTATAGATATACAGGCTCTACTGTCTGTCTACTATAGATATACAGGCTCTACTGTCTGTCTACTATAGATATACAGGCTCTGATGTCTACTATAGATATACAGGCTCTACTGTCTACTATAGATATACAGGCTCTACTGTCTGTCTACTATAGATATACAGGCTGTCTACTATAGATATCAGGCTCTACTGTCTACTATAGATATACAGGCTCTACTGTCTGTCTACTATAGATATACAGGCTGTCTACTGATATCAGGCTCTACTGTCTGTCTACTATAGATATACAGGCTGTCTACTGTCTGTCTACTATAGATATACAGGCTCTACTGTCTACTATAGATATACAGGCTCTACTGTCTACTATAGATATACAGGATCTGCTGTCTGTCTACTATAGATATACAGGCTCTACTGTCTGTCTACTATAGATATACAGGCTCTACTGTCTGTCTACTATAGATATACAGGCTCTACTGTCTGTCTACTATAGATATACAGGCTCTACTGTCTGTCTACTATAGATATACAGGCTCTACTGTCTGTCTACTATAGATATACAGGCTGTCTACTATAGATATGTCTGTCTACTATAGATATACAGGTATTCTACTGTCTGTCTACTATAGATATACAGGCTCTACTGTCTGTCTACTATAGATATACAGGCTCTACTGTCTGTCTACTATAGATATACAGGCTCTACTGTCTGTCTACTATAGATATACAGGCTCTACTGTCTGTCTACTATAGATATACAGGCTCTACTGTCTGTCTACTATAGATATACAGGCTCTACTGTCTGTCTACTATAGATATACAGTCTACTATAGATATACTGTCTGTCTACTATAGATATACAGGCTCTACTGTCTGTCTACTATAGATATACAGGCTCTACTGTCTGTCTACTATAGATATACAGGCTCTACTGTCTGTCTACTATAGATATACAGGCTCTACTGTCTGTCTACTATAGATATACAGGCTCTACTGTCTCTACTGTCTGTCTACTATAGATATACAGGCTCTCTATAGATATCTGTCTGTCTACTATAGATATACAGGCTCTACTGTCTGTCTACTATAGATATACAGGCTCTACTGTCTGTCTACTATAGATATACAGGCTCTGCTGTCTACTATAGATATAGGATCAGTCTGTCTACTATAGATATACAGGCTCTACTGTCTGTCTACTATAGATATACAGGCTCTGCTGTCTACTATAGATATACAGGCTCTACTGTCTGTCTACTATAGATATACAGGCTCTGCTGTCTGTCTACTATAGATATACAGGCTCTACTGTCTGTCTACTATAGATATACAGGCTCTACTGTCTGTCTACTATAGATATACAGGCTCTACTGTCTGTCTACTATAGATATACAGGCTCTACTGTCTACTATAGATATACAGGCTCTACTGTCTGTCTACTATAGATATACAGGCTCTACTGTCTGTCTACTATAGATATACAGGCTCTACTGTCTGTCTACTATAGATATACAGGCTCAACTGTCTGTCTACTATAGATATACAGGCTCTGATGTCTACTATAGATATACAGGCTCTACTGTCTACTATAGATATACAGATCTGCTACTACTGTCTACTATAGATATACAGGCTCTGCTGTCTGTCTACTATAGATATACAGGCTCTACTGTCTGTCTACTATAGATATACTATAGATATACAGGATCTGTCTGTCTACTAGATATCTGCTGTCTACTATAGATATACAGGTTTCTACTGTCTGTCTACTATAGATATACAGGCTCTACTGTCTGTCTACTATAGATATACAGGTTTCTACTGTCTGTCTACTATAGATATACAGGCTCTACTGTCTGTCTACTATAGATATACAGGTCTACTGTCTGTCTACTATAGATATACAGGCTACTGTCTGTCTACTATAGATATACAGGCTCTGCTGTCTGTCTACTATAGATATACAGGCTCTACTGTCTGTCTACTATAGATATACAGGCTCTACTGTCTGTCTACTATAGATATACAGGCTCTACTGTCTGTCTACTATAGATATACAGGCTATTACTGTCTGTCTACTATAGATATACAGGCTCTACTGTCTGTCTACTGTCTACTATAGATATACAGGCTCTACTGTCTACTATAGATATACAGGCTCTGCTGTCTACTATAGATATACAGGCTCTGCTGTCTGTCTACTATAGATATACAGGCTCTACTGTCTGTCTACTATAGATATACAGGCTCTACTGTCTGTCTACTATAGATATACAGGCTCTACTGTCTGTCTACTATAGATATACAGGCTCTACTGTCTGTCTACTATAGATATACAGGCTCTGCTGTCTACTATAGATATACAGGCGCTGCTGTCTGTCTACTATAGATATACAGGATCTGCTGTCTGTCTACTATAGATATACAGGCTCTACTGTCTGTCTACTATAGATATACAGGCTCTACTGTCTGTCTACTATAGATATACAGGCTCTGCTGTCTGTCTACTATAGATATACAGGCTCTGCTGTCTACTATAGATATACAGGATCTGCTGTCTGTCTACTATAGATATACAGGCTCTACTGTCTGTCTACTATAGATATACATGCTCTACTGTCTGTCTACTATAGATATACAGGCTCTGCTGTCTGTCTACTATAGATATACAGGCTCTACTGTCTACTATAGATATACAGGCTCTGCTGTCTACTATAGATATACATGCTCTACTGTCTACTATAGATATACAGGCTCTGCTGTCTACTATAGATATACAGGCTCTACTGTCTACTATAGATATACAGGCTCTACTGTCTACTATAGATATACAGGCTCTGCTGTCTACTATAGATATACAGGCTCTGCTGTCTACTATAGATATACAGGCTCTGCTGTCTACTATAGATATACAGGTCTACTCTCTGTCTGTCTACTATAGATATACAGGCTCTGCTGTCTGTCTACTATAGATATACAGGCTCTGATGTCTACTATAGATATACAGGCTCTGCTGTCTGTCTACTATAGATATACAGGATCTGCTGTCTACTATAGATATACAGGATCTGCTGTCTACTATAGATATATAGGCTCTGCTGTCTACTATAGATATACAGGATCTGCTGTCTGTCTACTATAGATATACAGGCTCTGCTGTCTACTATAGATATACAGGCTCAGTCTACTATAGATCTGCTGTCTACTATAGATATACAGGCTCTGCTGTCTACTATAGATATACTGTCTACTGCTGTCTACTATAGATATACAGGCTCTGCTGTCTACTATAGATATACAGGCTCTACTGTCTGTCTACTATAGATATACAGGCTCTGCTGTCTGTCTACTATAGATATACAGGCTCTACTGTCTGTCTACTATAGATATACAGGCTCTACTGTCTGTCTACTATAGATATACAGGCTCTGATGTCTACTATAGATATACAGGCTCTACTGTCTACTATAGATATACAGGCTCTACTGTCTGTCTACTATAGATATACAGGCTCTACTGTCTGTCTACTATAGATATACAGGCTAACTGTCTGTCTACACAGGTCTCTACTGTCTGTCTACTATAGATATACAGGCTCAACTGTCTGTCTACTATAGATATACAGGCTCTGATGTCTACTATAGATATACAGGCTCTACTGTCTACTATAGATATACAGGCTCTACTGTCTACTATAGATATACAGGATCTGCTGTCTGTCTACTATAGATATACAGGCTCTACTGTCTGTCTACTATAGATATACAGGCTCTACTGTCTGTCTACTATAGATATACAGGCTCTACTGTCTGTCTACTATAGATATACAGGCTCTACTGTCTGTCTACTATAGATATACAGGCTCTACTGTCTGTCTACTATAGATATACTGTCTGTCTACTATAGATATACAGGCTCTGCTGTCTACTATAGATATACAGGCTCTACTGTCTGTCTACTATAGATATACAGGCTCTACTGTCTGTCTACTATAGATATACAGGCTCTACTGTCTGTCTACTATAGATATACAGGCTCTACTGTCTATAGATACAGGCTCTGTCTGTCTACTATAGATATACAGGCTCTACTGTCTGTCTACTATAGATATACAGGCTCTACTGTCTGTCTACTATAGATATACAGGCTCTACTGTCTGTCTACTATAGATATACAGGCTCTACTGTCTGTCTACTATAGATATACAGGCTCTACTGTCTGTCTACTATAGATATACAGGCTCTACTGTCTGTCTACTATAGATATACAGGCTCTGCTGTCTACTATAGATATACAGGCTCTACTGTCTGTCTACTATAGATATACAGGCTCTGCTGTCTGTCTACTATAGATATACAGGTCTACTGTCTGTCTACTATAGATATACAGGCTCTGCCTCTCACACTGTCTGTCTACTATAGATATACAGGCTCTAACTGTCTGTCTACTATAGATATACAGGCTCTGCTGTCTACTATAGATATACAGGCTCTGGCTCTCTGTCTACTATAGATATACAGGCTCCTGTCTGTCTACTATAGATATACAGGCTCTACTGTCTACTATAGATATACAGGCTCTGCTGTCTACTATAGATATACAGGCTACTGTCTACTATAGATATACAGGATCTCTGTCTGTCTACTATAGATATACAGGCTCTGTCTGTCTACTATAGATATACAGGTCTCTACAGGCTGTCTGTCTACTATAGATATACAGGCTCTGTCTGTCTACTATAGATATACAGGCTCTGATGTCTACTATAGATATACAGGCTCTGCTGTCTGTCTACTATAGATATACAGGCTCTACTGTCTACTATAGATATACAGGATCTGCTGTCTACTATAGATATATAGGCTCTGCTGTCTACTATAGATATACAGGATCTGCTGTCTGTCTACTATAGATATACAGGCTCTGCTGTCTACTATAGATATACAGGATCTGCTGTCTACTATAGATATACAGGATCTGCTGTCTACTATAGATATACAGGCTCTGCTGTCTACTATAGATATACAGGCTCTGCTGTCTACTATAGATATACAGGCTCTACTGTCTGTCTACTATAGATATACAGGCTCTGCTGTCTGTCTACTATAGATATACAGGCTCTACTGTCTGTCTACTATAGATATACAGGCTCTACTGTCTGTCTACTAGAGATATACAGGCTGTCTACTGTCTGTCTGTCTACTAGATATACAGGCTCTGATGTCTACTATAGATATACAGGCTCTACTGTCTACTATAGATATACAGGCTCTACTGTCTGTCTACTATAGATATACAGGCTCTACTGTCTGTCTACTATAGATATACAGGCTCTACTGTCTGTCTACTATAGATATACAGGCTCTGATACTGCTCTCTGTCTACTATAGATATACAGGCTCTGCTGTCTACTATAGATATACAGGATCTGCTGTCTGTCTACTCTACTGTCTACTATAGATATACAGGCTCTACTGTCTACTATAGATATACAGGCTCTGCTGTCTACTATAGATATACATTCTCTGTCTGTCTACTATAGATATACAGGTCTACTATAGATATAAGGCTCTGCTGTCTGTCTACTATAGATATACAGGCTCTGCTGTCTACTGTGCTGTCTACTATAGATATACAGGCTCTACTGTCTGTCTACTATAGATATACAGGCTCTGTCTGTCTACTATAGATATACAGGCTCTACTGTCTGTCTACTATAGATATACAGGCTCTGCTGTACTGTCTACTATAGATATACAGGGCTCTGCTGTCTACTATAGATATACAGGCTCTCTGTCTGTCTACTATAGATATACAGGCTCTGCTGTCTGTCTACTATAGATATACAGGCTCTGCTGTCTGTCTACTATAGATATACAGGCTGTCTACTGTCTGTCTACTATAGATATACAGGCTCTGTCTGTCTACTATAGATATACAGGCTCTACTGTCTGTCTACTATAGATATACAGGCTCTACTGTCTACTATAGATATAGATGCTGTCTACTAGGCTCTACTGTCTGTCTACTATAGATATACAGGCTCTACTGTCTGTCTACTATAGATATACAGGCTCTGCTGTCTACTATAGATATACAGGCTCTACTGTCTGTCTACTATAGATATACAGGCTCTACTGTCTGTCTACTATAGATATACAGGCTCTACTGTCTGTCTACTATAGATATACAGGCTCTACTGTCTGTCTACTATAGATATACAGGCTCTGCTGTCTACTATAGATATACAGCTCTGCTGTCTACTGTCTGTCTACTATAGATATACAGGCTCTGCTGTCTACTATAGATATACAGGCTCTGTCTGTCTACTATAGATATACAGGCTCTCTGTCTGTCTACTATAGATATACAGGCTCTACTGTCTGTCTACTATAGATATACAGGCTCTACTGTCTGTCTACTATAGATATACAGGCTCTGATGTCTACTATAGATATACAGGCTCTACTGTCTACTATAGATATACAGGCTCTACAGGTTAACTGTCTGTCTACTATAGATATACAGGCTCTACTGTCTGTCTACTATAGATATACAGGCTCTACTGTCTACTGTCTGTCTACTATAGATATACAGGCTCTGTACTGTCTGTCTACTATAGATATACAGGCTCTACTGTCTACTATAGATATACAGGCTCTACTGTCTACTATAGATATACAGGCTCTACTGTCTACTATAGATATACAGGCTCTACTGTCTACTATAGATATACAGGATCTCTGTCTGTCTACTATAGATATACAGGCTCTGTCTGTCTACTATAGATATACAGGCTCTGTCTGTCTACTATAGATATACAGGCTCTACTGTCTGTCTACTATAGATATACAGGATCTCTGTCTGTCTACTATAGATATACAGGCTCTACTAGATCTGTCTACTATAGATATACAGGCTCTACTGTCTGTCTACTATAGATATACAGGCTCTGCCTGTCTACTAGTCTACTGTCTACTATAGATATACAGGCTCTACTGTCTGTCTACTATAGATATACAGGCTCTACTGTCTGTCTACTATAGATATACAGGCTCTGCTGTCTGTCTACTATAGATCTGTCTACTATAGATATACAGGCTCTACTGTCTGTCTACTATAGATATACAGTATTCTCTGTCTGTCTACTATAGATATACAGGCTCTGTCTGTCTACTATAGATATACAGGATCTGCTGTCTGTCTACTATAGATATACAGGCTCTACTGTCTGTCTACTATAGATATACAGGCTCTACTGTCTGTCTACTATAGATATACAGGTTCTACTGTCTGTCTACTATAGATATACAGGCTCTACTGTCTGTCTACTATAGATATACAGGCTGTCTACTGTCTGTCTACTATAGATATACAGGCTCTACTGTCTGTCTACTATAGATATACAGGCTCTGTCTGTCTACTATAGATATACAGGCTCTGTCTGTCTACTATAGATATACAGGCTCTACTGTCTGTCTACTATAGATATACAGGCTCTACTGTCTGTCTACTATAGATATACAGGCTCTACTGTCTGTCTACTATAGATATACAGGCTACTACTGTCTGTCTACTATAGATACTGTCTGTCTACTATAGATATACAGGCTCTACTGTCTGTCTACTATAGATATACAGGCTCTACTGTCTGTCTACTATAGATATACAGGCTCTACTGTCTGTCTACTATAGATATATATAGCTCTACTGTCTACTATAGATATACAGGCTCTACTGTCTGTCTACTATAGATATACAGGCTCTACTGTCTACTATAGATATACAGGCTCTGCTGTCTACTATAGATATACAGGCTCTGCTGTCTACTATAGATATAGATCTGCTGTCTACTATAGATATACAGGCTCTGTCTGTCTACTATAGATATACAGGCTCTGCTGTCTACTATAGATATACAGGCTCTGCTGTCTGTCTACTATAGATATACAGGCTCTGCTGTCTGTCTACTATAGATATACAGGCTACCTACTGTCTACTATAGATATACAGGCTCTGCTGTCTGTCTACTATAGATATACAGGATCTGCTGTCTACTATAGATATACACTGTCTACTATAGATATACAGGCTGTCTACTATAGGATATACAGGCTCTGCTGTCTACTATAGATATACAGGCTCTGCTGTCTGTCTACTATAGATATACAGGCTCTGCTGTCTACTATAGATATACAGGATCTGCTGTCTACTATAGATATACAGGATCTCTGTCTGTCTACTATAGATATACAGTCTGCTGTCTACTATAGATATACAGGCTCTGCTGTCTGTCTACTATAGATATACAGGATCTGCTGTCTACTATAGATATACAGGCTCTGTCTGTCTACTATAGATATACAGGATCTGCTGTCTACTATAGATATACAGGATCTGCTGTCTACTATAGATATACAGGATCTCTACTGTCTACTATAGATATACAGGCTCTGCTGTCTACTATAGATATACAGGATCTGCTGTCTCTGTCTACTATAGATATACAGGCTCTACTGTCTACTATAGATATACAGGCTCTACTGTCTGTCTACTATAGATATACAGGCTCTACTGTCTGTCTACTATAGATATACAGGTTAACTGTCTGTCTACTATAGATATACAGGCTCTACTGTCTACTATAGATATACAGGCTTAACTGTCTATAGATATACAGGCTCTACTGTCTACTATAGATATACAGGCTCTACTGTCTACTATAGATATACAGGCTCTGCTGTCTACTATAGATATACAGGCTGTCTACTGTCTGTCTACTATAGATATACAGGCTCTCTAGATATCTGCTCTCTACTATAGATATACAGGCTCTGTCTGTCTACTATAGATATACAGGCTCTGCTGTCTGTCTACTATAGATATACAGGATCTGCTGTCTACTATAGATATACAGGATCTGCTGTCTACTATAGATATACAGCTCTCTGTCTGTCTACTATAGATATACAGGATCTGCTGTCTGTCTACTATAGATATACAGGCTCTGCTGTCTACTATAGATATACAGGCTCTGCTGTCTACTATAGATATACAGGATCTCTGTCTGTCTACTATAGATATAGTATTCTCTGCTGTCTACTATAGATATACAGGATCTGCTGTCTACTATAGATATACAGGCTCTGCTGTCTACTATAGGATAGTACAGGATCTGTCTACTATAGATATACAGGCTCTACTGTCTACTATAGATATACAGGATCTGCTGTCTGTCTACTATAGATATACAGGCTCTGCTGTCTGTCTACTATAGATATACAGGATCTGCTGTCTACTATAGATATACAGGCTCTACTGTCTACTATAGATATACAGGTTAACTGTCTACTATAGATATACAGGCTCTGCTGTCTACTATAGATATACAGGCTCTCTGTCTAGTACAGGCTCTACTGTCTACTATAGATATACAGGCTCTAACTGTCTACTATAGATATACAGGCTCTGCTGTCTACTATAGATATACAGGCTCTACTGTCTGTCTACTATAGATATACAGGCTCTACTGTCTACTATAGATATACAGGCTCTGCTGTCTACTATAGATATGATATACAGGATCTCTCTGTCTACTGTCTGTCTACTATAGATATACAGGCTCTGTCTGTCTACTATAGATATACAGGCTCTACTGTCTACTATAGATATACAGGCTCTGCTGTCTGTCTACTATAGATATACAGGATCTGCTGTCTACTATAGATATACAGGCTCTGCTGTCTGTCTACTATAGATATACAGGCTCTGCTGTCTACTATAGATATACAGGCTCTGCTGTCTGTCTACTATAGATATACATGCTGTCTACTATAGATATACAGGCTCTCTGTCTACTATAGTCTACTATAGATATACAGGATATACTGTCTGCTGTCTACTATAGATATACAGGCTCTGCTGTCTACTATAGATATACAGGATCTGCTGTCTACTACAGGATCTGCTGTCTACTATAGATATACAGGCTCTGCTGTCTACTATAGATATACAGGATCTGCTGTCTACTATAGATATACAGGATCTGCTGTCTACTATAGATATACAGGCTCTGCTGTCTACTATAGATATACAGGCTCTGCTGTCTACTATAGATATACAGGATCTGCTGTCTGTCTACTATAGATATACAGACTCTGCTGTCTACTATAGATATACAGGCTCTGCTGTCTGTCTACTATAGATATACAGGATCTGCTGTCTGCTATAGATATACAGGCTCTGCTGTCTACTATAGATATACAGGATCTGCTGTCTGTCTACTATAGATACACAGGCTCTGCTGTCTACTATAGATATACAGGATCTGCTGTCTACTATAGATATACAGGATCTGCTGTCTGTCTACTATAGATATACAGGCTCTGCTGTCTACTATAGATATACAGGATCTGCTGTCTGTCTACTATATATATAGAGGCTCTGCTGTCTACTATAGATATACAGGCTCTACTGTCTACTATAGATATACAGGCTCTGCTGTCTACTATAGATATACAGGCCCTGCTGTCTACTATAGATATACAGGCTCTGCTGTCTACTATAGATATACAGGCTCTGCTGTCTACTATAGATATACAGGCTCTGCTGTCTGTCTACTATAGATATACAGGCTCTGCTGTCTGTCTACTATAGATATACAGGCTCTGATGTCTACTATAGATATACAGGCTCTGCTGTCTGTCTACTATAGATATACAGGATCTGCTGTCTACTATAGATATACAGGATCTGCTGTCTACTATATATATATAGGCTCTGCTGTCTACTATAGATATACATGATCTGCTGTCTGTCTACTATAGATATACAGGCTCTGCTGTCTACTACAGGATCTGCTGTCTACTATAGATATACAGGCTCTACTGTCTGTCTACTATAGATATACAGACTCTGTCTGTCTACTATAGATATACAGGCTCTGCTGTCTGTCTACTATAGATATACAGGATCTGATGTCTGTCTACTATAGATATACAGGCTCTGTCTGTCTACTATAGATATACAGATCTACTGTCTACTATAGATATACAGGCTCTGCTGTCTACTATAGATATACAGGCTGTCTACTATAGATATACAGGCTCTACTGTCTACTATAGATATACAGGCTCTACTGTCTACTATAGATATACAGGATCTGCTGTCTGTCTACTATAGATATAAAGGCTCTGCTGTCTGTCTACTATAGATATACAGGATCTGCTGTCTACTATAGATATACAGGCTCTACTGTCTACTATAGATATACAGGCTCTGCTGTCTACTATAGATATACAGGATCTGCTGTCTGTCTACTATATATATAGAGGCTCTGCTGTCTACTATAGATATACAGGCTCTACTGTCTACTATAGATATACAGGCTCTGCTGTCTACTATAGATATACAGGCCCTGCTGTCTACTATAGATATACAGGCTCTGCTGTCTACTATAGATATACAGGCTCTGCTGTCTACTATAGATATACAGGCTCTGCTGTCTGTCTACTATAGATATACAGGCTCTGCTGTCTGTCTACTATAGATATACAGGCTCTGATGTCTACTATAGATATACAGGCTCTGCTGTCTGTCTACTATAGATATACAGGATCTGCTGTCTACTATAGATATACAGGATCTGCTGTCTACTGCTCTCTGTCTACTATAGATATACATGATCTGCTGTCTGTCTACTATAGATATACAGGCTCTGCTGTCTACTATAGATATACAGGATCTGCTGTCTACTATAGATATACAGGATCTGCTGTCTGTCTACTATAGATATACAGACTCTGCTGTCTACTATAGATATACAGGCTCTGCTGTCTGTCTACTATAGATATACAGGATCTGATGTCTGCTATAGATATACAGGCTCTGCTGTCTACTATAGATATACAGGATCTGCTGTCTACTATAGATATACAGGATCTGCTGTCTACTATAGATATACAGGCTCTACTGTCTACTATAGATATACAGGCTCTACTGTCTACTATAGATATACAGGATCTGCTGTCTGTCTACTATAGATATAAAGGCTCTGCTGTCTGTCTACTATAGATATACAGGATCTGCTGTCTACTATAGATATACAGGCTCTACTGTCTACTATAGATATACAGGTCTCTAGATATAACTGTCTACTATAGATATACAGGCTCTACTGTCTACTATAGATATACAGGGCTGTCTACTATAGATATACACTGCTCTCTGTCTACTATAGATATACAGGATCTGCTGTCTACTATAGATATACAGGCTCTGCTGTCTGTCTACTATAGATATACAGGCTCTACTGTCTGTCTACTATAGATATACAGGCTCTACTGTCTACAGGCTCTGCTGTCTACTATAGTCTGTCTACTATAGATATACAGGCTCTATCTCTGTCTACTATAGATATACAGGCTCTACTGTCTACTATAGATATACAGGCTCTACTGTCTACTATAGATATACAGGATCTACTGTCTACTATAGATATACAGGCTCTGCTACTGTCTACTATAGATATACAGGCTCTGCTGTCTCTATAGATATACAGGCCCTGCTGTCTACTATAGATATACAGGCTCTGCTGTCTACTATAGATATACAGGCTCTGCTGTCTACTATCTACTGTCTACTATAGATATACAGGCTCTGCTGTCTGTCTCTATAGATATACAGGCTCTATAGATGTCTACTATAGATATACAGGCTCTGCTGTCTGTCTACTATAGATATACAGGATCTGCTGTCTACTATAGATATACAGGATCTACTGTTACTGTCTACTATAGATATATAGGCTCTGCTGTCTACTATAGATATACAGGATCTGCTGTCTGTCTACTATAGATATACAGGCTCTGCTGTCTACTATAGATATACAGATCTGCTGTCTACTATAGATATGCTGTCTGCTGTCTACTATAGATATACAGGCTCTGCTGTCTACTATAGATATACAGGCTGCTGCTGTCTACTATAGATATACAGGATCTCTGCTGTCTACTATAGATATACAGGCTCTGCTGTCTGTCTACTATAGATATACAGGCTCTGCTGTCTGTCTACTATAGATATACAGGATCTGCTGTCTACTATAGATATACAGGCTCTGCTGTCTACTATAGATATACAGGATCTGCTGTCTGTCTACTATAGATATACAGGATCTGCTGTCTACTATAGATATACAGGATCTGCTGTCTGTCTACTATAGATATACAGGCTCTGCTGTCTACTATAGATATACAGGCTCTGCTGTCTACTATAGATATACAGGATCTGCTGTCTGTCTACTATAGATATACAGGCTCTACTATAGATATACAGGCTCTGCTGTCTACTATAGATATACAGGCTCTACTGTCTACTATAGATATACAGGCTCTGCTGTCTACTATAGATATACAGGCTCTGCTGCCCTGCTGTCTACTATAGATATACAGGCTCTGCTGTCTACTATAGATATACAGGCTCTGCTGTCTACTATAGATATACAGGCTCTGCTGTCTGTCTACTATAGATATACAGGCTCTGCTGTCTGTCTACTATAGATATACAGGCTCTGCTGTCTACTATAGATATACAGGCTCTGCTGTCTGTCTACTATAGATATACAGGATCTGCTGTCTACTATAGATATACAGGATCTGCTGTCTACTATAGATATACAGGCTCTGCTGTCTACTATAGATATACAGGATCTGCTGTCTGTCTACTATAGATATACAGGCTCTGCTGTCTGTCTACTATAGATATACAGGTCTAGATATACAGGCTCTGCTGTCTACTATAGATATACAGGATCTGCTGTCTACTATAGATATACAGGATCTGCTGTCTACTATAGATATACAGGCTCTACTGTCTACTATAGATATACAGGCTCTACTGTCTACTATAGATATACAGGATCTGCTGTCTGTCTACTATAGATATAAAGGCTCTGCTGTCTGTCTACTATAGATATACAGGATCTGCTGTCTACTATAGATATACAGGCTCTACTGTCTACTATAGATATACAGGCTCTACTGTCTACTATAGATATACAGGCTCTACTGTCTACTATAGATATACAGGATCTACTGTCTACTATAGATATACAGGCTCTACTGTCTACTATAGATATACAGGCTCTACTGTCTACTATAGATATACAGGATCTGCTGTCTACTATAGATATACAGGCTCTGCTGTCTGTCTACTATAGATATACAGGCTCTACTGTCTACTATAGATATACAGGGTCTACTGTCTACTATAGATATACAGGCTCTACTGTCTACTATAGATATACAGGCTCTACTGTCTACTATAGATATACAGGATCTGATGTCTACTATAGATATACAGGCTCTACTGTCTACTATAGATATACAGGCTCTACTGTCTACTATAGATATACAGGATCTACTGTCTACTATAGATATACAGGCTCTACTGTCTACTATAGATATACAGGCTCTGCTGTCTACTATAGATATACAGGCCCTGCTGTCTACTATAGATATACAGGCTCTGCTGTCTACTATAGATATACAGGCTCTGCTGTCTACTATAGATATACAGGCTCTGCTGTCTGTCTACTATAGATATACAGGCTCTGCTGTCTGTCTACTATAGATATACAGGCTCTGATGTCTACTATAGATATACAGGCTCTGCTGTCTGTCTACTATAGATATACAGGATCTGCTGTCTACTATAGATATACAGGATCTGCTGTCTACTATAGATATATAGGCTCTGCTGTCTACTATAGATATACAGGATCTGCTGTCTGTCTACTATAGATATACAGGCTCTGCTGTCTACTATAGATATACAGGATCTGCTGTCTACTATAGATATACAGGCTCTGCTGTCTACTATAGATATACAGGATCTGCTGTCTACTATAGATATACAGGCTCTGCTGTCTACTATAGATATACAGGCTCTGTCTGTCTACTATAGATATACAGGATCTGCTGTCTGTCTACTATAGATATACAGGCTCTGCTGTCTACTATAGATATACAGGATCTGCTGTCTACTATAGATATACAGGATCTGCTGTCTGTCTACTATAGATATACAGGCTCTGCTGTCTACTATAGATATACAGGCTCTGCTGTCTACTATAGATATACAGGATCTGCTGTCTGTCTACTATATATATAGAGGCTCTGCTGTCTACTATAGATATACAGGCTCTACTGTCTACTATAGATATACAGGCTCTGCTGTCTACTATAGATATACAGGCCCTGCTGTCTACTATAGATATACAGGCTCTGCTGTCTACTATAGATATACAGGCTCTGCTGTCTACTATAGATATACAGGCTCTGCTGTCTGTCTACTATAGATATACAGGCTCTGCTGTCTGTCTACTATAGATATACAGCTCTCTGTCTGTCTACTATAGATATACAGGATCTGCTGTCTACTATAGATATACAGGATCTGCTGTCTACTATATATATATAGGCTCTGCTGTCTACTATAGATATACAGGATCTGCTGTCTGTCTACTATAGATATACAGGCTCTGCTGTCTACTATAGATATACAGGATCTGCTGTCTACTATAGATATACAGGATCTGCTGTCTGTCTACTATAGATATACAGACTCTGCTGTCTACTATAGATATACAGGCTCTGCTGTCTGTCTACTATAGATATACAGGATCTGATGTCTGCTATAGATATACAGGCTCTGCTGTCTACTATAGATATACAGGATCTGCTGTCTGTCTACTATAGATATACAGGCTCTGCTGTCTACTATAGATATACAGGATCTGCTGTCTACTATAGATATACAGGATCTGCTGTCTGTCTACTATAGATATACAGGCTCTGCTGTCTACTATAGATATACAGGCTCTGCTGTCTACTATAGATATACAGGATCTGCTGTCTGTCTACTATATATATAGAGGCTCTGCTGTCTACTATAGATATACAGGATCTGCTGTCTACTATAGATATACAGACTCTGTTGTCTGTCTACTATAGATATACAGGCTCTGCTGTCTCTCTACTATAGATATACAGGCTCTGCTGTCTGCTATAGATGTACAGGCTCTGATGTCTACTATAGATATACAGGCTCTGCTGTCTACTATAGATATACAGGATCTGCTGTCTGTCTACTATAGATATACAGGCTCTGCTGTCTACTATAGATATACAGGATCTGCTGTCTACTATAGATATACAGGATCTGCTGTCTGTCTACTATAGATATACAGGCTCTGCTGTCTACTATAGATATACAGGCTCTACTGTCTACTATAGATATACAGGATCTGCTGTCTGTCTACTATAGATATACAGGCTCTGCTGTCTGTCTACTATAGATATACAGGATCTGCTGTCTACTATAGATATACAGGCTCTACTGTCTACTATAGATATACAGGATCTGCTGTCTGTCTACTATAGATATACAGGCTCTGCTGTCTGTCTACTACAGGCTCTCTGTCTGTCTACTATAGATATACAGGATCTACTGTCTGTCTACTATAGATATACAGGCTCTGTCTGTCTACTATAGATACTATGTCTGTCTACTATACAGGCTCTACTGTCTGTCTACTATAGATATACAGGCTCTACTGTCTGTCTACTATAGATATACAGGCTCTACTGTCTGTCTACTATAGATATACAGGCTCTACTGTCTGTCTACTATAGATATACAGGCTCTGCTGTCTGTCTACTATAGATATACAGGCTCTGCTGTCTGTCTACTATAGATATACAGGCTCTGCTGTCTACTATAGATATACAGGATCTGCTGTCTACTATAGATATACAGGCTCTTCTACTATAGATATACAGGACTGTCTACTATAGATATACAGGCTCTACTGTCTACTATAGATATACAGGATCTGCTGTCTGTCTACTATAGATATACAGGAGGCTCTGCTGTCTGTCTACTATAGATATACAGGATCTGCTGTCTACTATAGATATACAGGCTCTGTCTGTCTACTATAGATATACAGGCTCTACTGTCTACTATAGATATACAGGCTCTACTGTCTACTATAGATATACAGGCTCTACTGTCTACTATAGATATACAGGCTCTACTGTCTACTATAGATATACAGGCTCTACTGTCTACTATAGATATACAGGATCTGCTGTCTACTATAGATATACAGGCTCTCTGTCTGTCTACTATAGATATACAGGCTCTACTATAGATATACTGTCTACTATAGATATACAGGCTCTACTGTCTACTATAGATATACAGGCTCTACTGTCTACTATAGATATACAGGATCTACTGTCTACTGTCTACTGTCTACTATAGATATACAGGCTCCTACTGTCTACTATAGATATACAGGATCTGCTGTCTGTCTACTATAGATATACAGGCTCTGTCTGTCTACTATAGATATACAGGCTCTACTGTCTGTCTACTATAGATATACAGGCTCTACTGTCTACTATAGATATACAGGATCTACTGTCTACTATAGATATACAGGCTCTACTGTCTACTATAGATATACAGGATCTGCTGTCTACTATAGATATACAGGCTCTGCTGTCTGTCTACTATAGATATACAGGCTCTACTGTCTACTATAGATATACAGATATCTCTACTGTCTACTATAGATGTAGGCTCTGCTGTCTACTATAGATATACAGGATCTGCTGTCTACTATAGATATACAGGCTCTACTGTCTACTATAGATATACAGGCTCTACTGTCTACTATAGATATACAGGATCTACTGTCTACTATAGATATACAGGCTCTACTGTCTACTATAGATATACAGGATCTGCTGTCTGTCTACTATAGATATACAGGCTCTGCTGTCTGTCTACTATAGATATACAGGATCTGCTGTCTACTATAGATATACAGGCTCTACTGTCTACTATAGATATACAGGATCTGCTGTCTGTCTACTATAGATATACAGGCTCTACTGTCTGTCTACTATAGATATACAGGCTCTACTGTCTGTCTACTATAGATATACAGGCTCTACTGTCTGTCTACTATAGATATACAGGCTATAGATATATACTGTCTGTCTACTATAGATATACAGGCTCTACTGTCTGTCTACTATAGATATACAGGCTCTACTGTCTGTCTACTATAGATATACAGGCTCTACTGTCTGTCTACTATAGATATACAGGCTCTACTGTCTGTCTACTATAGATATACAGGCTCTACTGTCTGTCTACTATAGATATACAGGCTCTACTGTCTGTCTACTATAGATATACAGGCTCTACTGTCTGTCTACTATAGATATACAGGCTCTGCTGTCTGTCTACTATAGATATACAGGCTCTACTGTCTGTCTACTATAGATATACAGGCTCTACTGTCTGTCTACTATAGATATACAGGCTCTACTGTCTGTCTACTATAGATATACAGGCTCTACTGTCTGTCTACTATAGATATACAGGCTCTACTGTCTGTCTACTATAGATATACAGGCTCTGCTGTCTGTCTACTATAGATATACAGGCTCTGCTGTCTACTATAGATATACAGGCTCTGCTGTCTGTCTACTATAGATATACAGGATCTGCTGTCTACTATAGATATACAGGATCTGCTGTCTACTATAGATATACAGGCTCTACTGTCTACTATAGATATACAGGCTCTACTGTCTACTATAGATATACAGGATCTGCTGTCTGTCTACTATAGATATAAAGGCTCTGCTGTCTGTCTACTATAGATATACAGGTCTGTCTACTATAGATATACAGGATCTGCTGTCTACTATAGATATACAGGCTCTACTGTCTACTATAGATATACAGGCTCTACTGTCTTCTATAGATATACAGGATCTGCTGTCTACTATAGATATACAGGTTCTACTGTCTACTATAGATATACAGGCTCTACTGTCTACTATAGATATACAGGATCTGCTGTCTACTATAGATATACAGGATCTGCTGTCTACTATAGATATACAGGCTCTGCTGTCTGTCTCCTATAGATATACAGGCTCTACTGTCTGTCTACTATATATATACAGGCTCTGCTGTCTGTCTACTATAGATATACAGGATCTGCTGTCTACTATAGATATACAGGCTCTACTGTCTACTATAGATATACAGGCTCTACTGTCTACTATAGATATACAGGATCTGCTGTCTACTATAGATATACAGGCTCTACTGTCTGTCTACTATAGATATACAGGCTCTACTGTCTGTCTACTATAGATATACAGGCTCTGCTGTATGTCTACTATAGATATACAGGCTCTGCTGTCTACTATAGATATACAGGCTCTGATGTCTGTCTACTATAGATATACAGGATCTGCTGTCTACTATAGATATACAGGATCTGCTGTCTACTATAGATATACAGGCTCTACTGTCTACTATAGATATACAGGCTCTACTGTCTACTATAGATATACAGGATCTGCTGTCTGTCTACTATAGATATAAAGGCTCTGCTGTCTGTCTACTATAGATATACAGGATCTGCTGTCTACTATAGATATACAGGCTCTACTGTCTACTATAGATATACAGGCTCTACTGTCTACTATAGATATACAGGCTCTGCTGTCTACTATAGATATACAGGCTCTACTGTCTACTATAGATATACAGGCTCTACTGTCTACTATAGATATACAGGATCTACTGTCTACTATAGATATACAGGATCTGCTGTCTACTATAGATATACAGGCTCTGCTGTCTGTCTACTATAGATATACAGGCTCTACTGTCTACTATAGATATACAGGGTCTACTGTCTACTATAGATATACAGGCTCTACTGTCTACTATAGATATACAGGCTCTACTGTCTACTATAGATATACAGGATCTGCTGTCTACTATAGATATACAGGCTCTACTGTCTACTATAGATATACAGGCTCTACTGTCTACTATATATATACAGGATCTACTGTCTACTATAGATATACAGGATCTGCCTTCTACTATAGATATACAGGCTCTACTGTCTACTATAGATATACAGGCTCTGCTGTCTACTATAGATATACAGGCTCTGCTGTCTACTATAGATATACAGGATCTGCTGTCTGTCTACTATATATATAGAGGCTCTGCTGTCTACTATAGATATACAGGATCTGCTGTCTACTATAGATATACAGACTCTGCTGTCTGTCTACTATAGATATACAGGCTCTGCTGTCTCTCTACTATAGATATACAGGCTCTGCTGTCTGCTATAGATGTACAGGCTCTGATGTCTACTATAGATATACAGGCTCTGCTGTCTACTATAGATATACAGGATCTGCTGTCTACTATAGATATACAGGCTCTACTGTCTACTATAGATATACAGGCTCTACTGTCTACTATAGATATACAGGATCTGCTGTCTGTCTACTATAGATATACAGGCTCTGCTGTCTGTCTACTATAGATATACAGGATCTGATGTCTACTATAGATATACAGGCTCTACTGTCTACTATAGATATACAGGATCTGCTGTCTGTCTACTATAGATATACAGGCTCTACTGTCTGTCTACTATAGATATACAGGCTCTACTGTCTGTCTACTATAGATATACAGGCTCTACTGTCTGTCTACTATAGATATACAGGCTATACTGTCTGTCTACTATAGATATACAGGCTCTACTGTCTGTCTACTATAGATATACAGGCTCTACTGTCTGTCTACTATAGATATACAGGCTCTACTGTCTGTCTACTATAGATATACAGGCTCTGCTGTCTGTCTACTATAGATATACAGGCTCTACTGTCTGTCTACTATAGATATACAGGCTCTGCTGTCTGTCTACTATAGATATACAGGATCTGTCTACTATAGATATACAGGCTCTACTGTCTGTCTACTATAGATATACAGGCTCTACTGTCTGTCTACTATAGATATACAGGCTCTACTGTCTGTTTACTATAGATATACAGGCTCTGCTGTCTGTCTACTATAGATATACAGGCTCTGCTGTCTACTATAGATATACAGGCTCTGCTGTCTGTCTACTATAGATATACAGGATCTGCTGTCTACTATAGATATACAGGATCTGCTGTCTACTATAGATATACAGGCTCTACTGTCTACTATAGATATACAGGCTCTACTATCTACTATAGATATACAGGATCTGCTGTCTGTCTACTATAGATATACAGGCTCTGCTGTATGTCTACTATAGATATACAGGATCTGCTGTCTACTATAGATATACAGGCTCTACTGTCTACTATAGATATACAGGCTCTACTGTCTACTATAGATATACAGGATCTGCTGTCTACTATAGATATACAGGCTCTACTGTCTACTATAGATATACAGGATCTGCTGTCTACTATAGATATACAGGCTCTGCTGTCTGTCTACTATAGATATACAGGCTCTACTGTCTACTATAGATATACAGGCTCTGCTGTCTACTATAGATATACAGGCTCTGCTGTCTACTATAGATATACAGGATCTGCTGTCTGTCTACTATAGATATACAGACTCTGCTGTCTACTATAGATATACAGGCTCTGCTGTCTACTATAGATATACAGGCTCTGCTGTCTACTATAGATATACAGGCTCTACTGTCTGTCTACTATAGATATACAGGCTCTGCTGTCTGTCTACTATAGATATACAGGCTCTACTGTCTACTATAGATATACAGGCTCTACTGTCTACTATAGATATACAGGCTCTGCTGTCTACTATAGATATACAGGCTCTACTGTCTACTATAGATATACAGGCTCTGCTGTCTACTATAGATATACAGGCTCTACTGTCTACTATAGATATACAGGCTCTGCTGTCTACTATAGATATACAGGCTCTGCTGTCTACTATAGATATACAGGCTCTGCTGTCTGTCTACTATAGATATACAGGATCTGCTGTCTACTATAGATATACAGGATCTGCTGTCTACTATAGATATATAGGCTCTGCTGTCTGTCTACTATAGATATACAGGATCTGCTGTCTACTATAGATATACAGGCTCTGCTGTCTACTATAGATATACAGGCTCTGCTGTCTACTATAGATATACAGGATCTGCTGTCTGTCTACTATAGATATACAGACTCTGCTGTCTACTATAGATATACAGGCTCTGCTGTCTACTATAGATATACAGGCTCTGCTGTCTACTATAGATATACAGGATCTGCTGTCTACTATAGATATACAGGCTCTGCTGTCTACTATAGATATACAGGTTCTGCTGTCTACTATAGATATACAGGATCTGCTGTCTACTATAGATATACAGGCTCTGCTGTCTACTATAGATATACAGGCTCTGCTGTCTGTCTACTATAGATATACAGGCTCTACTGTCTACTATAGATATACAGGCTCTGATGTCTACTATAGATATACAGGCTCTGCTGTCTGTCTACTATAGATATACAGGCTCTACTGTCTACTATAGATATACAGGCTCTGATGTCTACTATAGATATACAGGCTCTGCTGTCTGTCTACTATAGATATACAGGCTCTACTGTCTACTATAGATATACAGGCTCTGATGTCTACAATAGATATACAGGCTCAGCTCACCTCTTCCCTCCTCTCCCCTCCTCTTCGTTCCTCATCTATTCTCGCCCCTCCTTATCCTCTCCCCTCCCCTCCCCTCATCTCCTCTTTCCTCCTCTCCTCTCCTCTTCCTGATACCATGGTACACACACACTCTAGAACAGATAGATTTTACCCTGAGAACCACTTTCTTTCTTTCTTCCCAATTCCCATATGGCTCTGGTCAAAAGTAGTGCACTGTATAGTGCTCATGCTGTTGATTAACCGTGTAGGCAGGACTTATCTGCCAACTTCCAGTCACCATCCATAATAATCTGTAATGTCGTGAAATAGAGATGTTGAACTTAGATTATAATATATTCCACGTAGCAGACACGTTTACCCCGAAGTGGATGGGAACCTAAAACCTTGGCGTTGCTAGGACCATAGGCTCTTCCTACTGAGACACACAGAGACCAGCTGTGATTCGTCGATTCACGAATCTATTTACTGCAGTGATACAGCAGAGCTTAGAGGATTCATCAAAATCCATGTGATGACAACTATAGAATCCAAAAATCGTGTTTAAGCCATTTATGGGCAGGCAAAGAAGAACAACAGAATGGGGCTTATCCTGGCTTCTAACAATAACAAGTGATTTCCTCTTCCAACTGCAAGCTCCATCACCTCCAGTACAGGAGGTTTATATAAGAAAGATGTGTGAGCATCATGAGCCCATGTATGGACAGTATGACCTAATGAATAGAATATGTATGGACAGTATGACCTAATGAATACAATATCTCTCTCTCTCTCTCTCTCTCTCTCTCTCTCTCTCTCTCTCTCTCTCTCTCCTCTCTCTTTCCTCTCTCTCTCTCTCTCTCTCTCTCTCTCTCTCTTTGTGTCTCATTGATGTCTGTGTGAAGAGAGGGAATGTAGGAAGCAGCAAGTGGGAGGACAGGAAGTGATAGAACTGAGCAGACAGCTTGAGTAGGGGGAGGTGGGTAGAACATACTCATCATTCAGACACACACACACACACACACACACACCGACACACACACACACCGACACACACACCGGCACACACACCGGCACACACACACACCGACACACACACACACACACACACACACCGAAACACACACCGACACACACACACACCGACACACACACCGGCACACACACACACCGACACACAAACACCGACACACACACACACCGACACACACCGACACACACCGACACACACACACCGACACACACACCGACACACACACCGACACACACCGACACACACACACCGACACACACACCGACACACACCGACACACACACACCGACACACACACCGACACACACACCACACACACCGACACACACACCACACACACACACCGACACACACCGACACACACACACACCGACACACACACACACCGGCACACACACCGACACACACACACACCGACACACACCGACACACACACACACACACACACACACACACACCGACACACACACACACCGACACACACACCAACACACACACACCGACACACACACACAGACTGTCTCCCTTTTCACCTCAGTAATATCATTCATATAAACTGCCATTGATTTTTTGAAAATCTCAAGATATTTAATTGGGGGCCAGTATGTCAGTTATCATATACAGCTGAAATGCAGGCAGGCCTGTCGCCATATAATTACATATAGTATCCAATTAATAGGAAATGCAATTGAATAGCATCTCTGTGCCTACCTCCCACTTAGTGTAGTGTATATGACATCACTTCGCACCGTTGTGTCAGAGTTACCATGCTGTAATCCTCTACCGCTGAGTTGTGCTGGTGTGGCAAATAAAGAATCTCAAAGCACAACATATTGTATGAACCCACTACTGTAAATCTCTCTGGATAAGAGCGTCTGCTAAATGACTCAAATGTCAATGTGCATGTCACCGTGACTACTGAGCAGTCAGACTTGATGTCACCGTGACTACTGAGCAGTCAGACTTGATGTCACCGTGACTACTGAGCAGTCAGACTTGATGTCACCGTGACTACTGAGCAGTCAGACTTGATGTCACCGTGACTACTGAGCAGTCAGACTTGATGTCACCGTGACTACTGAACAGTCAGATTTGATGTCACCGTGACGGCAGGTAGCCTAGTGGTTAGAGCGTAGGGCCAGTAACCGAAATAACAACTATAATAATAACTATAATAACCACTAGATGGTCATTTTTAGTAGGGTTGTAAAAAAAAAGAACTAGATGTCAATAGCACATGAAGTGAAACTGTGGGTGTTGCTTTAGCTCTTTTAAAAGTATTTTATGGGAGTGAAAGAAGTGTTTCTGTTTTAGATTTGAAAAGCAGAGCGGTAAACTACGATGTCATACTCTTTAAGTTTTTGTTTAATTAAGTTGTTTGGAAAGCGGTCAACATTTGACGGGGCTGGAACTGCCATCGCCAGCGCTGCATGTGACCTGGAGTCAGGAAGAACCACCACTACATCAGACTCTGGCACCCTGTTTGGGATTATTACTGGGTACAGAATACTGGGTACAGACCTGGAGTCAGGAAGACCCACCACTACATCAGACTCTGGCACCCTGTTTGGGATTATTACTGGGTACAGAATACTGGGTACAGACCTGGAGTCAGGAAGACCCACCACTACATCAGACTCTGGCACCCTGTATGGGATTATTACTGGGTACAGAATACTGGGTACAGACCTGGAGTCAGGAAGACCCACCACTACATCAGACTCTGGCACCCTGTTTGGGATCATTACTGGGTACAGACCTGGAGTCAGGAAGACCCACCACCACATTAGACTCTGGCACCCTGGGTAAAGACATAACATTTATACAGAGCCTTCAGAAAGTAGTCATACCCCTGGACTTATTCCACATTTTGATTTTTACAGTGAAAACATGTTTAGAAATGTTAGAATATATATTGAATATGAAATACAGAAACGTCTCATTTTGGTAAGTATTCACACCTCTGGGTCAATAAATGTTAGAATCACCTTTGGCAGCGATTACAGCTGTAAGTCTTTCTGGGTTTGTCGCTAAGAGCTTTCACCCCCCTTCGATTGTACAACATTTGCACATTATTCTTTTTTTAATTCTTCAAGCTCTGTCAAGTTGGTTGTTGATCATTGCTAGACAGCCAATTTCAGGTCTTGCCATAGATTTTCAAGCAGATTTAAGTCAAAACTGTAAGTCCAACACTCAGGAACATTCAGGTAAATTTGTCTCCAAGTGTCTGTTGGAAAGCAGACTGAACCAGGTTCAAGATTTTGCCTGTGCTTAGCTTTGTTCCCATTATTTTTTCATCCCCCAAAAAACTCCCTTGCTGATGACAAGCATACACATAACATGATGCAGCCACCACGATACTTTAAAATATGAGGAGTTGTCACGTTTACTCCCTCTCCTCTCGGTTTACTAACCACCAGCCCTGGCATTCATCATTACACACACCTGGCATTCATCATTACACGCACCTGGCATTCATCATTACATGCACCTGGGCTTCATCAATAGACACACCTGGCATTCATCATTACACACACCTGGCATTCATCATTACGTGTCCCTGGGCTTCATCAATAGACACACCTGGCATTCATCATTACACACACCTGGCATTCATCATTACACGCACCTGGCATTCATCAATAGGCACACCTGGCATTCATCATTACACGCACCTGGCATTCATCATTACGTGCACCTGGACTCCATCACTTCACTGATTACCTCCCTTATATCTGTCACTCCCTTAGTTCCATTCCCCAAGCAGTATTGATTATGTGTTTCATGTCTGTACACTACGCATGCATCTTGTATTGGTCCATGGTCTGTTTATTATTAAACTCACCACCTGCACTTGTTCTCTGACTCCCAGCGTCCACGTTACAGAATACTGCCTCACCAAATGGAAGCAGCAGGAAATCAGGACATCTCCCAGACAGTCGATGAACAGGGATACCTACTTCGTAAGCACCGCGACCAGCTGGCTCAACCGAGGAAGGTCTATGGAAGAGGTTCTTCGCAGTCTTCAACATCTCGAACATGCCCGAGAGGCATTGCATTCCACTAGCGGAGGAACCCAATCTAAATGCCGTTGCTTCCTACTCCAGTGCTCCCTCTATTTTTGCGCATCAGATGGGAGCCCCCACCACCGAGAGGTTCAAGGTAGCCACGTTTTTTTCTCTGCTGACTGGACGGGTGTTGGAGTGGGATAAGGCTGTTTGGGAGAAGAGGAGCTTCGTATGAAGAGGTATTTTTGATCATCCACGGGCGGGCAGAGAGGGTGAGCGCCTACTCCCAACTATGGCAGGATGACCTGACCAATGTCGAGTACGGCGCTCACCTTCCGAAGAGAACATTGCGATGGCCATCCGGTTGGATAATCTACTTTGAGAGTGTCAGTACCCACATCGCTTCTCTCCCTCCCTCAGTAAACACTGAGGTTCTGTCTCTATTGTGGTCAAGGGGGGCACCAGCTTCAGCAGTGTCCAGGATGTCCCAGGATGTCCCAACTTAGGATCCACGAAGGCAGAGGGATGGTCACGTGATCTTACATTTACATTTACATTTAAGTCATTTAGCAGACGCTCTTATCCAGAGCGACTTCCACCTCCTGGTGCAGGTGTGAGTATCACAACTTAATCCGTTTCTGTTAAACCCTTTGAGGTGTCTATCACACTAGCTGGCTGTCCCTCGTGTTTCTACAGAGTGGATTCTGGTGCTGCGGGGGAACTTTATTGACCATTGCCTCCTCTCTGAACATCCCCTCATACCCGCTCTCCTCTCCATTTCTGGTTCAAGCCATTGAGTATCAGCCACTAGGATCCGAAACCATCCCACACATCACCACACCACTCACCTTCACCGTGGAGTCCATTCATCAGGAAAACATTACCCTTCATCACTAGTGCACCAGCTCACAAGATCATCCCCATGGCTCCAACGCCATAACCCCACCATCTCATGGTCGAGGATGAGAATCACGGACTGGTCACCTGAATGCCGGAGGACTTGTTTTCTTATTCCCTCTCGTGTCATAGCCCCTGTGGTAGATGTGGACATTCGCCAGGCTCTGGAAAGGGAACCCGCTCCCACGACATGTCCTCCTGAGCGCATCTACGTCCCCACGGGGATAAGGAAGCGACTGTTGACCTGGGACAACACAGCTGTCATCTCTGTATCCTGGGATACAATCACTCTCCGAAAAGTATTGGTGGCCCACCTTCCTGGGATACGATCACTCTCCGAAAAGTATTGGTGGCCCACCTTGGTGCAGGACGTTACTCGCTACGTCAACTCCTGTTCTGTGTGTGCTCAAACTAAGTCTCCCCGGCACGCTCCAGCAGGGCCACTCCTTCCCCTTCCTGTGCCTCAGCGTCTCATCTGTCCATTAACTCTTCTATTTCACCACCATTCTGTTGATTGTGGACAGATTTTCTAAATCATACCGGTTTTATTCCTCTTCCTGGTCTCCCAACTGCTCTCCAGGTCACTAAGGCTCCAGCAGGTCTTCCGGCACTATGGCCTTCCGGAGGACATCGTCTCCGACCATGGACCCCAATTCACGTCACGGGTATGGAGGGCTTTTATGGAGAAACTGGGGGTCACAGGTCAGCCTCACTTCCAGGTACTGGCCTCAGTCAAACGGGCAGGTGGAGAGAATGAACCAGGAGGTTCACCAGAGTCACTGCCAGGACTGGCAGGGAGAGTGGGCCCGATACCTTCTCTGGGCGGGTAACGCCCAGAATTCATTATGTCACTCCTCCACCATGCTGACTCCCTTCCAGTGTTTCCTGGGTAATCAGCCAGCCCTGGCTCCGTGGACTCTGGTTCCGGCGCACAGAGGAGGTTCGTAGTGATGCTCAAGTGAGGCTCCAGCGTGCCATTTGTCACCAGAAGGAGCAGGTGGATCACCACCGCAGTGAGGCGCCTGTGTTCCATCCTGGTAATTGCATCTGGTAATCCACAAGGAACCTCCCACTCCGACCTGCCCTGCAAGAAGCTGAGCCCCGGTTTGTCGGGCTGTTCAAGGTTCTCCGGAGGGTCAACGAGGTGACGTATAGGTTACAGCTTCCCGTTGACTACCATATCTCACCTTCGTTTCATGTCTTCCTTCTCAGGCCGGTAGTTCCAGGGGACCGGCTGATGCTGTCCCACACAACACCCCTCCGCCCCCCTGGACGTCGAGGGAGATCCCGCCTATGCCGTCAGATCTCTACTGGACTCCCGACGTTGCAGGGGGTCGTCTCCAGTACCTTGTGGACTGGGAGGGGTACGGTCCAGAGGAGCGATGTTGGGTTCCGATGGAGGACATTCTGGACCCAGACGTCATCCGTGATTTCCATCTTCGGGACCGGGACCGGCACCGGACGGCACCTCGTTCTCAGATAATTGTAAAAATCCTGTTAAACTCTGTTATTGCTCTCAGTGATTCCATGCAACTTATTATGTGACTTGTTTAGCACATTTTGACCCCTGAACTTATTATGTGACTTGTTTAGCACATTTTGACCCCTGAACTTATTATGTGACTTGTTTAGCACATTTTGACCCCTGAACTTATTATGTGACTTGTTTAGCACATTTTGACCCCTGAACTTATTATGTGACTTGTTTAGCACATTTTGACCCCTGAACTTATTATGTGACTTGTTTAGCACATTTTGACCCCTGAACTTATTATGTGACTTGTTTAGCACATTTTGACCCCTGAACTTATGATGTGACTTGTTTAGCACATTTTGACCCCTGAACTTATTATGTGACTTGTTTAGCACATTTTTACTCCTGAACTTATTTCATAACAAAAGGATTTGAATACTTATTGACTCAAGACATTTCAGCTTTTCATTTAAAAAAAAAATGAATTTGTAAAATGTCTAAACATAATTCCACTTTCACATTATTGGGGTATTGTGTGTAGGCCAGTGACACAACATATCAATTTAAACTATTTTAAATGGAGGCTGGAACACAGAAAAATGTGGGAAAAGGGCAAGAGAGGTGTGAACATTTTCCGAAGGCGCTCAACCTTGGTAGTAAAAGTCAATATAAGGAGAGAAAATAACTGAAAAATGTATGAATCCAAAAAACAGTATATTCACTTCCTGGAGGATATCCATTAAAAGTATGTGTAGGTATGTGTACCTGTAAAAAGTCTGTCCTTCTCTGAGCCGGCGTCACAAATGGCACCCTATTCCCTATAAAGTGCACTACTTTTGACCAGAGCCCCTATGTGTCCTGATCAAAAGTAGTGCACTATGTAGGGAACAGGGTGCCATTTGGGATGCACTCTGTGCAGGTAAATAATAGCGTGAGGGAAGCGAGAGGGAAGCCAGTCATTAAACTTTAAAAAGTATCCATCCCTGAGCTTTCAAAGTTTAGTCCCTTAGGGTCTGAAGAAAGGGAATTTCAGTCTGCTATGGCCTAATTCAGTCTGCTATTTCCAGTTTCAAGTTTCGAGTATATTTGTCACACGCACAAGTGCTTGCCTCTAAAAATTGATTTTAAAGAACACCTTTTCTTTAAAAGTGTGGAGGCATCTAAAAACCAACTTTGTTTAAAAACGCAATGCATCATCAATAAGAGAGCAAGATGCTCTGTGCAGGAGTCACAGTGGTTTGATTTGTGAGATGCACGCAAGGATGACAGACAGACAGACAGACAGACAGACAGACAGACAGACAGACAGACAGACAGACAGACAGACAGACAGACAGACAGACAGACAGACAGACAGACAGACAGACAGACAGACAGACAGACAGACAGACAGACAGACAGACAGACAGACAGACATACTGAAAGATGAACAAACTAACAGACTAACAGACCGACAGTAACAGACAGTGTATAAGGCTATTAAGAGAGGGAGGGAGAGGGTGGAGGGGGTTTAAGAGGAGGGAGAGGGTGAAGGGGGTTTAAGAGGAGGGAGAGGGTGGAGGGGGTTTAAGAGGAGGGAGAGGGTGAAGGGGTTTAAGAGGAGGGAGAGGGTGAAGGGGGTTTAAGAGGAGGGAGAGGGTGGAGGGGGTTTAAGAGGAGGGAGAGGGTGAAGGGGTTTTAAGAGGAGGGAGAGCCTGAAGGGGGTTTAAGAGGAGGGAGAGGCTGAAGGGGGTTGAAGAGGAGGGAGAGGGTGAAGGGGTTTTAAGAGGAGGAGAGGCTGAAGGGGTTTTAAGAGGGAGGGAGAGGCTGAAGGGGTTTTAAGAGGAGGGAGAGGCTGAAGGGGTTTTAAGAGGAGGGAGAGGGTGAAGGGGTTTTAAGAGGAGGGAGAGGCTGAAGGGGTTTAAGAGGAGGGAGAGGCTGAAGGGGGTTTAAGAGGAGGGAGAGGGTGGAGGGGGATTAAGAGGAGGGAGAGGCTGAAGGGGGTTTAAGAGGAGGGAGAGGCTGAAGGGGTTTTAAGAGGAGGGAGAGGCTGAAGGGGTTTAGGAGGAGGGAGAGGGTGGAGGGGTTTAGGAGGAGGGGGAGGGTGGAGGGGGTTTAAGAGGAGGGAGAGGGTGGAGGGGTTAACTTCTCTCTCTCCTTTATTTCATTCTCTACAAACATGGCCTGCAGGGGAGGAATCTAGAGCAATGCTCTCCGCTCCTGCTCATAAAAGTGAACATATATACCAAGCGAAGAGGAAAGGTGAATTCAACAGGAAAATGACTCATTTTGAGTCCTGGTATTAAATCTGTTGTTTCTCTGTCTGAATCTAGCTCTGCAGCTCCTACAAGTAAACAGAGAATCTGTTCTTGCAGAGGTCTGGAGCATTTTAACAACAATTTCTGCTTTCCCATCTCGTCAACGTCACTGATTGGTCATTCAAGCTGTACTGTTCCCTTCAAGTAATTTAGCAGACGCTCTTATGCAGAGCAACTCGCTGTAAGATGTGAGCACATACATTTTCATACTTGTCCCCACTTGGGAATCGAACCCGCAACCCTGGCATTGCAAGTGCAATGGTCTAACGACTGAGACACACAGGACCTATCTAGACCCATGCGCGCGCTGTGTCTTAAATATCACCCTACTCCCGTTATAATGCGCTGCTGGTCAAAAGTAGTACTGTATGTAGGAAATAGGATGCCAATTTGGGACACTAACTGGGCGGTGCTGATTCATTCACTGTGTCTCGGTCAGAGAGTCCGATTTTCACAGCCTGTATTTAGAGTCTGTATTCAGGTGTATTCAGAGTCTGTATTCACAGTCTGTATTCAGAGCCTGTATTCAGAGCCTGTATTCAGAGCCTGTATTCAGAGCCTGTATTCAGAGCCTGTATTCAGAGCCTGTATTCAGAGCCTGTATTTAGAGCCTGTATTTAGAGTCTGTATTTAGAGCCTGTATTTAGAGCCTGTATTTAGTGTCTGTATTCAGAGCCTGTATTTAGAGTCTGTATTCAGAGCCTGTATTCAGAGCCTGTATTTAGAGCCTGTATTCAGAGCCTGTATTCAGAGTCTGTATTCAGAGCCTGTATTCAGAGTCTGTATTCACCAGGGAGGTGAATACTCCTTTACTCCTCACCCTTACCCCATTATTACAGCATCCCAAGCCGCGTCCTCTGAGGTTGTGCAGACCAGCTGTCTGGAGTGTTTACGTACATAGTCAATCCCAGCCTATCCCAGCCTATCCCGGCCATCTGGGCTGCGCATGCCCTGAAGCACACGGCTTGGGATGCCATCTGGGCCGGCAGCCTTGAGAGGGTTTACACGCTTAACGTCTTCCACAATGAGAACAGGGGGTGATGGCACTAAGATCACAGAGCTGCTGGAGAAGATAGAGGAGATGGTGGCAGGAAACAGTGGAGATACAGAAGTGTTTCAAAGTGAAGGAGGAGGACTACCCTAGCCAATAATAATAATGATGTAATGAATAATAATAATAATAATAATAATGATGTAATCAATAATAATAATGATGTAATGAATAATAATGATGTAATTAATAATAATAATGATGTAATGAATAATAATAATGATGTAATTAATAATAATAATAATAATAATAATGATGTAATCAATAATAATAATGATGTAATGAATAATAATGATGTAATGAATAATAATAATGATGTAATTAATAATAATGATGTAATTAATAATAATAATGATGTAATGAATAATAATAATAATAATAATAATGATGTAATCAATAATAATAATGATGTAATGAATAATAATAATAATAATAATAATGATGTAATTAATAATAATAATGATGTAATTAATAATAATAATGATGTAATGAATAATAATAATAATAATAATAATGATGTAATCAATAATAATAATGATGTAATGAATAATAATAATAATAATAATAATGATGTAATTAATAATAATAATGATGTAATTAATAATAATAATGATGTAATGAATAATAATAATAATAATGATGTAATGAATAGTAATAATAATAATAATGATGTAATGAATAATAATAATGATGTAATGAATAATAATAATAATAATAATAATGATGTAATTAATAATAATAATGATGTAATGAATAATAATAATAATAATAATAATGATGTAATCAATAATAATAATAATAATAATAATGATGTAATGAATAATAATAATGATGTAATCAATAATAATGATAATGTAATGAATAATCGATTCAGTCAACGCTTCCTTAGGGTTTTTCTAACTGACAAGACCGTCACATTATCAAAATGTTTTCTAGTTTTTGCACATTTTGTTAAAAATATCCACCGCCTGGTATGGCAAATGGGTTATTGTGTGTGTAAATATCCACCGCCTGGTATGGCAAATGGGTTATTGTGTGTGTAGATATCCACCGCCTGGTATGGCAAATGGGTTATTGTGTGTGTAGATATCCACCGCCTGGTATGGCAAATGGGTTATTGTGTGTGTAAATATCCACCGCCTGGTATGGCAAATGGGTTATTGTGTGTGTAGATATCCACCGCCTGGTATGGCAAATGGGTTATTGTGTGTGTAAATATCCACCGCCTGGTATGGCAAATGGGTTATTGTGTGTGTAGATATCCACCGCCTGGTATGGCAAATGGGTTATTGTGTGTGTAGATATCCACCGCCTGGTATGGCAAATGGGTTATTGTGTGTGTAGATATCCACCGCCTGGTATGGCAAATGGGTTATTGTGTGTGTAGATATCCACCGCCTGGTATGGCAAATGGGTTATTGTGTGTGTAAATATCCACCGCCTGGTATGGCAAATGGGTTATTGTGTGTGTAGATTGATGAGGAGAAAATAACTATTGAATCCTTTTTAGAGTAAAGCTATGAGAGGCCTGCTGAGTGTTTCAGTGGTCTAAGGCACTGCATAGCAGTGGTAGCTACGCCACTAGAGATCCTACTTTATATATATATATATATATATATATACAGTGTATTTGTATAGTACCAGTCCAAAATTTGGACACACTTACTCATTCTATGGTTTTTCTTTATTTGTACTATTTTCTACATTGTAGAATAATAGTGAAGACATCAAAATAATGAAATAACACATATGGAATCATGTAGTAACCCCCAAAAGTGTTAAACAAATCAAAATATATTTCATATTTGAGATTCTTTAAAGTAGTCTCCCTTTGCCTTGATGACAGCTTTGCACACTCTTGGCAATTCTCTCAACCAGCTTCATGAGGTAGTCACTTGGAATGCATTTCAATTAAAAGTTAATTTATGGAATTTATTTCCATCTTCCTTGAGCCAATCAGTTGTGTTGTGACAAGGTATACAGAAGATTTGGTAAAAGACCAAGTCCATAGAATAGCAAGAACAGCTAAAAAATAAGCAAAGAGAAACAACAGTCCATCATTACTTTTAGACATGAAGATCAGTTAGAGGACTCATCTTTGTATATTTTTCCTTAACCTTCATTTAACTAGGCAAGTCAGTTAAGAACAAATTCTTATTTTCAATGACGGCCTAGGAACAGTGGGTTCAGCGGCAGAACAACAGATTTGTACCTTGTCAGCTCAGGGATTTGAACTTGCAACCTTTCGGTTACTAGTCCAACGCTCTAACCACTAGGCTACCCTGCCACCTCTACACTCTAACCACTAGGCTACCCTGCCGCCTCTACACTCTAACCACTAGGCTACCCTGCCGCCTCTACACTCTAACCACTAGGCTACCCTGCCGCCTCTACACTCTAACCACTAGGCTACCCTGCCGCCTCTACACTCTAACCACTAGGCTACCCTGCCGCCTCTACACTCTAACCACTAGGCTACCCTGCCGCCTCTACACTCTAACCACTAGGCTACCCTACCGCCCCTACACTCTAACCACTAGGCTACCCTACCGCCCCTACACTCTAACCACTAGGCTACCCTACCGCCCCTACACTCTAACCACTAGGCTACCTGCCACCTCTACACTCTAACCACTAGGCTACCTGCCACCCCTACACTCTAACCACTAGGCTACCTGCCACCTCTACACTCTAACCACTAGGCTACCCTACCGCCCCTACACTCTAACCACTAGGCTACCCTACCGCCCCTACACTCTAACCACTAGGCTACCCTACCGCCCCTACACTCTAACCACTAGGCTACCCTACCGCCCCTACACTCTAACCACTAGGCTACCCTACCGCCCTACACTCTAACCACTAGGCTACCCTACCGCCCCTACACTCTAACCACTAGGCTACCCTACCGCCCCTACACTCTAACCACTAGGCTACCCTACCGCCCTACACTCTAACCACCAGGCTACCCTACCGCCCCTACACTCTAACCACTAGGCTACCCTACCGCCCCTACACTCTAACCACTAGGCTACCCTACCGCCCCTACACTCTAACCACTAGGCTACCCTACCGCCCCTACACTCTAACCACTAGGCTACCCTACCGCCCCTACACTCTAACCACTAGGCTACCCTACCGCCCCTACACTCTAACCACTAGGCTACCCTACCGCCCTACACTCTAACCACTAGGCTACCCTACCGCCCCTACACTCTAACCACTAGGCTACCCTACCGCCCCTACACTCTAACCACTAGGCTACCCTACCGCCCCTACACTCTAACCACTAGGCTACCCTGCCGCCTCTACACTCTAACCACTAGGCTACCCTACCGCCCCTACACTCTAACCACTAGGCTACCCTACGCCCTACACTCTAACCACTAGGCTACCCTACCGCCCCTACACTCTAACCACTAGGCTACCCTGCCGCTCTACACTCTAACCACTAGGCTACCCTGCCGCCTCTACACTCTAACCACTAGGCTACCCTACCGCCCCTACACTCTAACCACTAGGCTACCCTACCGCCCTACACTCTAACCACTAGGCTACCCTACCGCCCCTACACTCTAACCACTAGGCTACCCTACCGCCCTACACTCTAACCACTAGGCTACCCTGCCGCCTCTACACTCTAACCACTAGGCTACCCTACCGCCCCTACACTCTAACCACTAGGCTACCCTACCGCCCCTACACTCTAACCACTAGGCTACCCTACCGCCCTACACTCTAACCACTAGGCTACCCTACCGCCCTACACTCTAACCACTAGGCTACCCTGCCGCCTCTACACTCTAACCACTAGGCTACCCTACCGCCCCTACACTCTAACCACTAGGCTACCCTACCGCCCCTACACTCTAACCACTAGGCTACCCTGCCGCCCTACACTCTAACCACCAGGCTACCCTGCCGCCTCTACACTCTAACCACCAGGCTACCCTGCCGCCTACAATCTAACCACCAGGCTACCCTGCCGCCTCTACACTCTAACCACTAGGCTACCCTGCCGCCTCTACACTCTAACCACTAGGCTACCCTACCGCCCCTACACTCTAACCACTAGGCTACCCTGCCGCCCCTACACTCTAACCACTAGGCTACCTGCCACCTCTACACTCTAACCACTAGGCTACCCTACCGCCCCTACACTCTAACCACTAGGCTACCCTACCACCCCTACACTCTAACCACTAGGCTACCCTACCGCCTCTACACTCTAACCACTAGGCTACCCTGCCGCCCCTACACTCTAACCACTAGGCTACCCTACCGCCCCTACACTCTAACCACTAGGCTACCCTACCGCCCCTACACTCTAACCACTAGGCTACCCTACCGCCCCTCCACTCTAACCACTAGGCTACCCTACCGCCTCTACACTCTAACCACTAGGCTACCCTGCCGCCTCTACACTCTAACCACTAGGCTACCCTGCCACCTCTACACTCTAACCACTAGGCTACCCTACCACCTCTACACTCTAACCACTAGGCTACCCTACCGCCCCTACACTCTAACCACTAGGCTACCCTGCCACCTCTACACTCTAACCACTAGGCTACCCTACCGCCTCTACACTCTAACCACTAGGCTACCCTACCGCCCCATGATGTAGTTTGTGACAGCACAGACAACGCTATTGAAGCCATATCCATTTTGAAGTAGACCATTTTCTTCTTCTTTTGTGTTTGAAAAAAGCACGAGCTAATATTGGTGATTTACTGCCATCCCGTAAAGCTGGAGTTCTGAACCATATCTTGTGTGTCATTAGACATTGTGGCCACTAGATGGCGGTGATAAAGTTTAAAGCCGTTTACAAACCACTCAACCAGATTTGAATTATAATAATATTTTTTTTTATTATTTAACCTTTATTTAACTTGGAAAATCAGTTAAGAAACAAATACTTATTTACAATAACGACCTGTAAACAGTGGGTTAGGAAGAAGACAATTCTTTGACCAATGGCTGACGGCTCCCAACCCATAGGAATGTTGACTAGTTAACTACTAGTTGACTACTTTGTCAACTACTAGTCAACTCCTTAGCTTCAATTTGTCAAGTATTAATCTCAAAGTTGAGGTGATTACCGGAATGTGAGGGTACATAACTGGGGGTCATTTCTGCGTGTGAATCAGTCTTGTCTCTCTTCAGTCTGTAAAATGTTAAAAGTAGTGCACTATGTAGGGAATAGGGTAGTGCTCTGTGTAGGGAATAGGGTAGTGCAGGGAATAGGGTAGTGCACTATGTAGGGAATAGGGTAGTGCACTATGTAGGGAATAGGGTAGTGCAGGGAATAGGGTAGTGCACTATGCAGGGAATAGGGTAGTGTAGGGAATAGGGTAGTGCACTATGTAGGGAATAGGGTAGTGCACTATGTAGGGAATAGGGTAGTGCACTGTGTAAGGAATAGGGTGCCATTGGCCATAGGGCTCTGGTTAAAAGTAGTGCACTATGTAGGGAATAGGGTGCTATTTGGTGCTATTTGGATACACAGCAGGGCTCATGAGCAACGTCCCTGACTGACCCACTTAGCTCTCATAGAATAAAAAATCATTAGACTATTAATTAACTGAATCTCACTGCAAAGCCAACAGTGTGATGGGCATAGGACTGGTAGATTGGATGGTAACACTGTCTATCTTCACAGGACTGGTAGATTGGATGGTAACACTGTCTATCTTCACAGGACTGGTAGATTGGATCGGTAACACTGTCTGTCTTCACAGGACTGGTAGATTGGATCGGTAACACTGTCTGTCTTCACAGGACTGGTAGATTGGATCGGTAACACTGTCTGTCTTCACAGGACTGGTAGATTGGATGGTAACACTGTCTATCTTCACAGGACTGGTAGATTGGATCGGTAACACTGTCTGTCTTCACAGGACTGGTAGATTGGATCGGTAACACTGTCTGTCTTCACAGGACTGGTAGATTGGATCGGTAACACTGTCTGTCTTCACAGGACTGGTAGATTGGATCGGTAACACTGTCTGTCTTCACAGGACTGGTAGATTGGATCGTAACACTGTCTGTCTTCACAGGACTGGTAGATTGGATCGGTAACACTGTCTGTCTTCACAGGACTGGTAGATTGGATCGGTAACACTGTCTGTCTTCACAGGACTGGTAGATTGGATCGGTAACACTGTCTGTCTTCACAGGACTGGTAGATTGGATCGGTAACACTGTCTGAACTGTGACAAGTCCCGGTGAACTCTGAACTGTGACACTATTTATTACTGCGACGGGAAAAACAACGAGGACACATCGGAAGGACGTGCATATCATTTACATTATTCATCTGAAATTAAATGAAGTTACATTTTTGAATGACTAATATGGCTTCTTTGTTGTTCTTTGAACTCTAGATGACCTCTTTAACAGGTCTTCAGTGTCATAAGGAATGCAACAATGTTCTTATGTTCATGTATAGGCATATCCCTTTCAGAGGGACCGCAGTATTTCCTGTAGTCGCCATTGGCATTCAATTAGTGACATCCTGCATGGAAATGAATGAATTATCAGAGGAAAAGCTGAAGGGCAGTGTGTTGTTCAGGAGATCTGAGGAGGTACATGGAAGAGAGAGAGAAGGAGGGAAATAGAGAGAGAGAGAGATCCGAGAGAGAGAAGGAGGGAAATAGAGAGAGAGATGGGAGAGACAGAGAGAGAGAAGGAGGGAAATAGAGAGAGAGATGGGAGAGAGAGAGAGAGAGAAGGAGGGAAATAGAGAGAGAGAGAAGGGAGAGACAGAGAGAGAGAAGGAGGGAAATAGAGAGGGAGAGATGAGAGAGAAGGAGGGAAATAGAGAGAGAGATGGGAGAGACAGAGAGAGAGAAGGAGGGAAATAGAGAGAGAGAGATGGGAGAGACAGAGAGAGAGACAGAGAGAGAGACAGAGATGGGAGAGACAGAGAGAGAGACAGAGATGGGAGAGAGAGATGGGAGAGACAGAGAGAGAGACAGAGATGGGAGAGACAGAGAGAGAGACAGAGATGGGAGAGACAGAGAGAGAGAGACAGAGAGAGAGACAGAGATGGGAGAGACAGAGAGAGAGACAGAGATGGGAGAGAGAGATGGGAGAGACAGAGAGAGAGACAGAGATGGGAGAGACAGAGAGAGACAGAGATGGGAGAGAAAGATGGGAGAGACAGAGAGAGAGACAGAGATGGGAGAGAGAGATGGGAGAGACAGAGAGAGAGACAGAGATGGGAGAGAGAGATGGGAGAGACAGAGAGAGAGACAGAGATGGGAGAGAGAGATGGGAGAGACAGAGAGAGAGACAGAGATGGGAGAGAGAGATGGGAGAGACGGAGATGGGAGAGAGAGATGGGAGAGACAGAGAGAGAGACAGAGATGGGAGAGAGAGAGAGACAGAGATGGGG